>NC_081368.1:3527795-3560295 GCF_030684315.1 Stegostoma tigrinum | reverse complement strand
GACAAGAGCAGTTGGATAGAGAAAGGAGTAGATAACAATTTGGCTGGGAGGATGAATAGCTGTTAATGGGGACTGTTAGTAACTAACAGTGTGTGGCAGGCTATGTGGTAACAAGGCCTGGTGTGTGGGGTGGGGGGCTGGGACATGGGAGAGTTTAGGCCCTAAAATTATTGAACTCAACATTGAGTCCGCAGGGCGGCAGGGTCTCCAAGCAGAAACTGAGGTGTTGTTCTTCCCGTTTGTGTTGAGTTTCGCTGGAACACTGCAGCAGGCCAGGGAACAGGGTGGTGTGTTAAAGTAGCAGATAATAGCTGAATCATTACTGCGAGCAGAATGTAGATGTTCTGTGAAGTGGTCATCCAGCCTATGCTTCATTTCCCCAATGTCGAGACCATATTGTGAGCAGCGAATGCAGTCGACTAGGTTGCGGGAAGTGCGGGTGAAGTGTTGCTTCACCTGGAAGGTATGTTTGGGCCCTTGGATACTGGGGCGGGAGGAGGTAAATGGGCAGGTGTTGCACCTTCGCCAGTTACAGGGGAAGGGGCTGTAGGGTTGTCAGTGTGTGTTGGGGGTGAAGGAAGTGAGGACCAGGATGTCCCAGAGGGAACACTCCCTGCGGAAGGTAGACAGGGGAGAGGAGGGGAATATGTGTCTGGTGGTGGCATCTCATTGGAGGTGGCAGAAATATTGGCTGCTGCTAGGATGGTAGGTAAGGACAAGGGGAACCCTATCGCCGTTGCTGCTGGGAAGAGAAGGAGTGAGGGCAGAAGTGTGGGAGATGTGTCGGACCCGATTGAGGGCCCTATCGAAATTGGAGCTGGGGAATTCTCGGTGGAGGGAGAATGTGGACATTTCAGAGGCTCCCTTGTCAAAGTTGGCCTCATCTGAACATATGCGACAGAGACAGAGGAGCTGAGAGGATGGGATGGAGTCTTTACTGGAAGTGGGGTGTGAGGATGTGTAGTCCACGTCACTGTGGGAGTTGGTGGGTTTGTAATGGATATTAGTGGCCAGTCTATCCCCAGAAATGGAAACAGAAATGTCAAGGAAAAGAAGGCAGGAGTCAGAGATAGACCAGGTGAAAGTGAGGGCAGGGTGGAAATTGGAAGCAAAACCAATGAACTTTACCAATTCTGAATTTGAGAGAGAAGCAGCACCGATGATATCATTGACATATTGGAGAAAGTGTTGTGGGTGGCGGCCAGAAAAGGACTGGAACAAGGAATGTTCCACGCACCCCACGAAGAGACAGGGCCCATGCGGGTACCCATGGCCACCCATCTTACCTGAAGAAAATGAGGGGAGTTGAAAGAGTTGTTGAGGGTGACTACAAGCTCAGCCAAGTGGAGGAGGGTAGTGGTGTGTGGGGGTGGTTCAGGTCTTTGTTCCAAGAAGAAGTAGAGAGCCCTAAGACCCTCCTGGTGGGGGATGGATGTGTAAAGGGATTGCACATCCACGGTAAAGAGGCAGCGAATGGAGCCGGTAAACTGGAAATTCCAAAACTGGCTTAAAGCATCAGAGAAATCATGGAGGTATGTGGGCAGGGACTGGACCAGGGGAGAGAAGGCTGGGTCAAGGGAGGAAAAGATGAGTTCTGTGGGGCAGGAGCAGGCTGATACAATGGGTCTGCCTGGACAGCCCTGTTTGTAGATTTTCAGGAGGTAGAGGTCAGCTATGGGGTGTTGGGAGACTATCAGCTTAGAGGCAGTGGGGGGAGAGGTCACCGGATGAAATAAGGTCAGTGACCATGGTGGATACAATGGCCTGCCGTTCCATAGTAGGGTCATGGTCCAGGGAAGAGAGGAGGAGATATCTGAGAGTTGGCGCTCAGCCTCAGCAATGTAGAGGACAGTACCCCAGGCTACAACAGCACCACCCTTATCGACAGGCTTAATAACAAAGTCAGGGTTAGATTTGAGCATGTGCAGTGCAGTCAGTTCGGAGGGAGGTAGGTTGGTTTTGGTAGGGTGGGGGGCAGATAAATTGAGGTGACCAATGTCACATTGATTGTTCTTAATGAACAGATCGAATGCAGATAAAAGGCCAGAGGGAGGGGTCCAGGTGGAGGCAGAGTGTTGGATTTGGGCAAAGAGGTCTCTGGTCCAAAGAAATGAGCACGGAGGTGAAGACGGTGGAAGAAGAGTTCAATGTCATGTTGTACCCGAAAATTGTTAATGTGGGGACGCAGAGGGATAAAGCTGAGGCCTTTGCTGAGTACAGAGCTTTCAACATCGGAGAGCGGAAGGTTAGGAGGGACGGTGAATACCCGACAGGACGTGGGGTTGGGAGAGGGGATAGTGTCAGAGGGATGGGGAGGAGAGGGAATGTTCCAGAGAGCCATGGGTATTTTTGAGTTGGTGCATCTTGTGGGGCCTTGATGCCTGAAAGGAAAAGAAAAAGTTTCTTGTTCGCACGAGGAATGAGCCGGAGGATGAAGTGGAACTGCGGAGTGGTACAGCCCTGAGCCAGCACGTTGCGATGCTGCTGGAGAGAGAGGCCAAGAGTGTGCATGTGACGCCGTATGGCACTGAGTGTGGATCTCAGGATGCAGCGAGAGCAGCTGTCCGTAGAATGTTGAATATCGCGGAGATATTTGTGATCTCAGGTAGATTCAAAGAACGAGGGTGAAACTTCAGTTGGAATCCACGTGGGGTGAGTCTGAGCTGGAGGCAGTCACTGAGGAATGTGATATGGCTGTGGAAAAGGGTTTTAGCAAATACCTGGTCAAACTCCATCTGCCCAGCAATTCGGAGTTCTGTGTAGATGAGTGTGCTTCACTGTAGAATAGGTGGGGAGTTGTGCTTGAAAGCCTGCAGACAGGATCATGAATTCATGCTTCTGTGTTACTATTTTATTGAAAATATATCCTTGAAGGTGCCTTAGGCTCTTCATTGTGACAATTTCTGTACCAAAGCAGAAATTACTGGTCAGCAGTAAGAATATTGATATGATAACAAAAAATGATTGGACTTGACCTAAGCAGATGTAAAAAATGCAGAGAGTAGGCACAAAAACAAGCCATGCTGTAGTAACGCAGCAGGACTGGCAGCACCTGGAGAGAGACAAACAGAGCTCATGTTTTGATTCCAGTGGAACTCTTTTTTAGATTCAATTTCAACTCGGTTCTGACATCAGACTCGAAGTGTTAACTCTGTCTTTCAGCTCACCGATGCTGCCAGACTGATTGAGTTTCTCCAGTACTATCTGTGGTTGGTTCAGATTTTCCAGCATCTGCAGGATTTTGCGTTTGTTAGAGGGTAAGGACCGAAGTTCAAGTATGTAGGATATGGCAATCACTTACTGACCAATCACTTACAACTCTAATTGCAGTTGTTAAAGAAAAGCTATGTCATAAAACTGATGTGTAATAAAATACCAGACGTTGTCCTTTCTCAACCTTAGTTTATTTGAAAGTATTTCACAGTCAGTCAGATTCTCTGAGTGTGTTGAGACACTGGACCAACATTGTAATGATAATGAAATGTGAGGCTGGATGAACACAGCAGGCCCAGCAGCATCTCAGGAGCACAAAAGCTGATGTTTCGGGCCTAGACCCTTGGATTCTCCAGCATCTGCAGTTCCCATTATCACTGATACAACATTGTAATGAGGTGTCCGTCTATTTAACTATATCAATCTTTTCACAGACTCTGGATTTCAACGTATTTAGATTAGCACTTTGTGATCTTCTGTATCAGTGTTAGTGAACTGTTAGACTAAAAGCAACTTTTAACTGTACATCTGATGTCTTTATGAGAAAAAACTCCATCCAGGCATCCAGACGCCACAGTGACAAAATAAATAATAACCACCAAACAAGTGACCTGTCATGTGATAATGGGAACTGCAGATGCTGGAGAATCCAAGATAACAAAGTGTGAGGCTGGATGAACACAGCAGGTCAAGCAGCATCTCAGGAGCACAAAAGCTGACGTTTCGGGCCTAGACCCTTCATCAGTTAGGCATCCCTGGAAGAGGCTTCGCAGTGAGGTTAAAATAGATGAAGGGTCTAGGCCCGAAACGTCAGCTTTTGTGCTCCTGAGATGCTGCTTGGCCTGCTGTGTTCATCCAGCCTCACATTTTGTTGACCTGTCATGTGGTTGGTTGGCTCGCTGAGCTGGTTCATTGTTCTGCAGATGTTTCATTACCCTGCTGGGAACATCCTCAGTGCAGCCTCCGAAGAAGCGCTGTTGTGTTTTTCCACCTGGTATTTAAACTCTGGCGTGTGTTGAGCTGGATTACCTCACTTTCAGTTTTCCTTCGCAGTGGGGTGTATATGGGGTCGAGCTCTATGTGTTTGTTGATGGCTTTCTTCATGGAGTGCCATGCTTCTAGGAATTCCTGTGCCTGTCTCTGCTTTGCCTGTCCCTGGATCTTGGTGTTGTCCCTGTCAAATTGGTGGTTCTCCTTGTCCATGTGGATAGAGGTGAGTGAGTACTGGTTGTGTCTTTTTGTCGACAATTGGTGCTCATGTACTCTTGTTGTTAATTTCCTTCCTGTTTGTCCGATGTAGTGCTTGTCTCAGTCTCTGCAGGGGATCTTGTAGATGGCATTGGTCCTGTCCATGACTGGGAGGTGTGCCTTTAGTTCGGGTGAGCAGTTGTCGTAGGGTTGATGTGAGTTTGTGTGCCACTCTGATGCCCCATGGTGGTTGGAGTCTTGTGGTCAGTTCAGATGTGTCCCTGATGTAAGGCAGTGTGATGAGTGTTTCGGGATGTGTATTATCTTCCTGGTGTCGATCGTGTAGGCATCTTCTGACCCAGTTTTTCAGGTACCCATTGTCAAAACTCCTACAGCCACTAGGCATCAGATTAGCTCACAAACTCACATCAACCGTCTGTTAATGGCTCATTTTACACTTGGGACCCTGCAGCCCTCTGGACTCAATATGAGTTTGATCATTTTAGGGCCAAAACAGTCCCATGTCTGAGCCCCTACACCACACACATTTGTTACCATGTAGCCTGAGATTACACACTACCTATTGTTAGTCACTGACAGCCTCCATTAACAGCTATTCACCCTCCCATCCAGATCACTATTCACTCCTTTGTCTGTTGAACTGTTCCCCTCTCTCTTTGTGCTCTATCCCCATCTATCTCCTTACTCACCTCCTCCACCCTATCCTCTGTATATAAATTGACATTTTCCTGGCTACCATCAGTTCTGAGAAAGGGCCATTGGACCCGAAACATTAACTCTGATTTCTCATCACAAATGCTGACAGACGTGCTGAGCTTCTCCAGCAACTTCTGTTTCTGTTTCTGATTTACAGCATCTGCAGTTCTTTTGGTTTTGATTAAACATGTCAGGCAGTTGTTTCTTTCTGTACCGTTGTAAGCCATTTTTTATTGTCAATACAAATGCTAACCTCTGGAAAAAACCCTAGAACAGTCAACCAGTGAAGATAACCTCATGGTCTCTGCAGGCATTGAACATCACAGACGGGGCATTAATACAGGAATAATTCCTGTCATGCAATGCAGCAGGTTGTCTCTCCCTGAATCTTATAATTTGAGGTATGGAATCAGAAAGCCCAGCGGGAGCCCCTTCTCCCCGTTGTGCCAAGGATGGCTCTTTGTAGACCTTCCCGATTAATTCCGCTGCCCTGCTGTTTCCCAACAGCCCTGCACATCTTTCTGTTTTTAGTAACTTGCAGTGTTCTTTTGCTCGGTCCACTTCTTCAGAAAGCACACTGCGCGTCCAACAATATTCAATGCAACTTAACATCCTCTCCAGCTTCCTTTTTCGCTGGTTGTCTGAAATCTGTGCCTCCCGGTTATTCTTTCTCTTCTCACCAAAATAATTACACTTCATGCTTCAAACATCCATCCAAACGCCACCTCACCTTCTGCACTTTGAGGAGAATTGTCTTTTCTCATCTTCGCATGGAACTGAACTCTCTCATTCTCGGTGTCGTCACTCTGGTTGCCATGGCGTAATGGTGAGCACGCGGCTTTCTGACCGCTGGGATCTGAGTTCAAGTCTGGGGGCAGCCTATTTCCTGGTCACTTTAGTGCTCAGCCTGGGCGAGTCACTTTTCTGGAGTGTGTCCAGCGGAGATTCACACGGATGATCCCTGGAATGGTAGGTTTAATGTATGATGAACGGCTAAGGATCCTGGGATTGTACTCATTAGAGTTTAGAAGGTTGAGGGGAGATCTAATAGAAACTTACAAGATAATGTATGGCTTAGAAGGGGTGGGCGCTAGGAAATTGTTTCCGTTAGGCCGGGAGACTAGGACCCGTGGGCACAGCCTTAAAATTAGAGGGGGTAAATTTAAAACTGAAATGAGACGACATTTCTTCAGCCAGAGAGTGGTGGGCTTGTGGAATTCATTGCCACGCAGTGCAGTGGAGGCCGGGACGTTGGATGCCTTCAAGGCAGAGATCGACAAATTCTTGATCTCAGAAGGAATCAAAGGGCTACAGGGACAGTGCAGGGAAGTGGAGTTGAAATGCCCAGCAGCCATGATTTAAATGGCGGAAGGACTTGATGGGCCGAATGGCCTTACTTCCACTCCTATGTCTTATGGTCTTATGGTCACTGTGAATCTTCTGTGCTTCCCCTCCAAGGCCTGTAATGTCCTTCCTAAGCAACTGAATGCCAAGAATTGGAGCCAACTGGCCGAATTTTACGAGAAATTGTCTAAGAGTTATTTCTGATAGAAATAATGGGAATGCAGATACTGGAGAATCCGAGATAAGAAAGTGTGGAGCTGGATGAACACAACAGGCCAAGCAGCATCTTTGGAGCACAAAAGCTGACGATTCGGGCCTCGACCCTTCGTCAGATAAGGGGGATGGGGAAAGCGTTCTGAAATAAATAGGGAGACAGGGGGAGGCGGATCGAAGATGGTTAGAGGAGAAGATAGGTGGAGAGTAGAGTGTAGCTCGGGAGGTAGGAAGGGGGTAGGTCAGTCCGGGGAGGACGGACAGGTCAAGGGGGCGGGATGAGGTTAGTACATATGAAATGGAGGTGCGCCCTGAGGTGGGAGGAGGGAATAGTTGAGAGGAGGAACAGGTTCGGGAGGCAGGGACGAGCTGGGCTGGTTTTGGAATGCAGTGGGGGGCGGTGGGGACATTTTGAAGCTTGTGAAATCCACATTGATACCATTGGGCTGCAGGATTCCCAAGCAGAATATGAGTTGCTGTTCCTGCAACCTTCGGGTGGCATCATTGTGGCACTGCAGGAGGCCCATGATGGACATGTCATCTAAAGAATAGGAGGGGGAGTTGAATGGTTCATGACTGGGAGGTGCAGTTGTTTATTGCGAACCGAGCGGAGGTGTTTTTCAAAGCGGTCCCCAAGCATCCGCTTGGTTTCCCCAATGTAGAGGAAGCCACAATGGGTACAGCGGATACAGTATACCACATTAGCAGATGTGCAGGTGAACATCTGTTTGATGTGGAAAGTCATTTTGGGGCCGGGGAGAAGGGTGAGGGAGAGGTGTGGGGGCAAGTGTAGCATTTCCTGCCGTTGCAGGGGAAGGTGTCGGGTGTGGTGGGGTTGGAGGGGAGTGTGGAGCGGACAAGGGAGTCACGGAGAGAGTGGTCTCTCCGGAAAGCAGACAGAGGAGGGGATGGAAAAATGCCTTTGGTGGTGGGGTCGGATTGTAGATGGCGGGAGTGTTGGAGGATGATGTTTTGGATCCAGAGGTTGGTGGAATGGTATGTGAGGATGAGGGGGATTCTCTTGGGGCGGTTATTGTGGGGCCGGGGTGTGAGGGATGAGTTGCAGGAAATGCGGGAGACGCGGTCAAGGGCGTTCTCGACCACTGTGGGGGAAGTTGCACTTGAAGAACGTGGACATTTGGGATGTGCGGGAGTGGAATGCCTCATCCTGGGAGCAGATGCGGTGGAGGCAAAAGAATTGGGAATAGGGGATGGAATTTTTGCAGGAAGATGGGTGGGAGGAGGTGTATTCTAGGTAGCTGTGGGAGTCGGTGGGCTTGAAGAGTTATTTTTGTTGACTTGTAGAGGGTTTCTTTCTGTGAGGACTACTCTGCTTGGAATTGGAGACATGCTTATTTAGCTGAGGCGGTACATTTGGGACATAAGCAGCTGGAACACAACGTAGGTGATTGTCATGACTGTAACAAGGTCAGCCAGGTTGACCTCATAGAATCTGAGTTCCCTGATTGGGGCTGTTAATCTGATCCAAACAGAGAGCCCTGGTTGACAGATAAGAACAGCAGTGTCAGACGTTCTGTTCACTCTGGGAGCTGGCTCTGCGGAAGCTGGATCAGCGTCAAGGACTCTACGTGGAAGTAAAGGGTAGCTTGGTCACAGGATACCGGGCCCTGTGGAGTTATTTCACTGTGAGACTAATGTCGCACACTGTCATTCAGTAACGTGTCGCCTCTTTTGACTGATAACTGCTGATAAACTGCCTGGCTTTCTGTCTGCACTGAAAGGCAAGTGAAGTCAGCCGTACTGTGAGCCTCAGAGATAGTAGGAACTGCTGATGCTGGAGTCTGAGATAACAAAGTGTAGAGCTAAATGAGCACAGCAGTCCAGGCAGTATCAGAGGAGCAGGAAAGCTGACATTTCAGGCCTAGACCTTTCTTCAGAAAATGAAGAAGGGTCCAGACCTGAAACATCAGCTTTCCCGGTCCTCTGATGATGCTTGGTCTGCTGTGTTCATCCAGCTCTATGCCTTGCTATCATGTGCTGTTAGCCTGTCAGCCCTGAATGAGACAGCAAAACACAATAAGGCAAGACAGAAATGCTGCAAGCGTTGTAATAGGTTTAAAGCGAGGTTGCCCAGCGTTGCAGCCTGGACAAATCCATGAGGTGGGTACCTGTCCCTGAGTGCAACGTGTTCTGGCAGCAGCTTTGCAATGAGCAGTGCCAGTGATTACACAGTACAGCGCTGGAGGCCAAAGTGTACTGTAAATGAATCAGAAATCAGCCGTGATGGTGTGGTTAGGCCAGTATCTATCAACTAATTGTGCTTTGTGTGTAGTCACTGCCTATGCAGTGTGCCCTGGGGCATTGGTGCCTGGTGTCCAAAATGGCTGTCCAAGGGAGCTAACATTGAGCTGCATTCACCAAATTCCACCTCAGGCTTTCAGCTGGGGGATTCCCAAGGTTCCACGTTCCATCTGCTTTGGGAGAAAAGGAATCTGCATTTCATTGAGGTGAGAACCGAGAATAATTTGGGTGAGATGCAAGGTGGGGTAAAAATCCCCACCAGTTTAAGGGCATTACACTGGACTTAAAACCCTCTGAAGGCAGAAGTTGTGGAAATTACATTGGACTAAATTCACGGAACTTTTGGGGAATCCAGAAACCATGGGCTGTGACTGAGCCAGGAAAAGGCTGATTGGGTCAGACTGGGATATATACAAGGGCAGGGGCAGATGTCTGGGACAGGGGTTAGCTTGCAGAAACTAAAGAAAGACCCCCATTCATTCCCCAGTTTAAACAATAGAAGCCAGACTACAGGAAACTAACAACTTCAACACCTTCAGGCCCTCTGGAGCCCAGAGAGGTATAAAAGCATTAAATTTCCATCCAGAGCTCAGGCACAGAAATATTGAACATTCCACACCATTGTGCTACATGCAAACCTGTTCCACCAAGAGATGTAAAGACATTTACAACACTATAACCTGATTGAATTCCCATGCAGGGGAAATACTGGACATTCCAAAACCATCAAAGCCATTCACCTCAATTGAGAAACCAGTCACACCGATTCCAGAGGTCAGGAAGCTCATTCAGCCCCGAGAGGAAAAGCTATAGCTCGATGGATTTCAGAAGGAGAAAGAAAGCGATACCAGCCCAGTGACACCAGCCCAGCGATACCAGCCCTGCAATATCAACACTGTGATCTCAGCCCTGTGATCCCAGCCCTGCGATACCAGCCCAGTGATATCAGCTCAGTGATAACAGCCCCGTGATCCCAGCCAAGCGATACTAGCCCTGCAGTACCAGCTCAGTGAACCTAGCCCTGTGATCCCAGACCTGTGATCCCAGCCCTGTGATCCCAGCCCTGTGATCCCAGCCCTGCGATACCAGCCCTGCGGTACCAGCCCTGCAGTACCAGCCCTTTGATCCCAGCCCTGCGATACCAGCCCTGCGGTACCAGCCCTGCAGTACCAGCCCTTTGATCCCAGCCCTGCGATACCAGCCCTGCGGTACCAGCCCTGCGGTACCAGCCCTGTGATCCCAGCCCTGCGGTACCAGACCTGCGGTACAAGTCCTGCAATACCAGACCTGCGATCCCAGCCCAGTGATACCAGCAACATGGGTCCGACAGGGTGTGTGTGCTCTGACGTGGGCCCCACGAGGACAGTGTGAGAGCCTGCTTGTGAGGGAAGGCAGATCTCAACCACTGAACGGCAGCAGTGAACCCCGAGCCTCTACTTGACGTCCAGAGACAACCAAAGGCATCCAGAGTCACAAGACACCGACTGGGACAACATCTCCCACCTTGCCAGACACCTCCCACTCACAAGGACCACCAGGAAAGAAAGAAAACCCAAGGTACACACCGGCCTGGTCCCACGGGTCTAACCGCATCAGCAGGCACTACCAGACTGGCTGTAACTGGTTTGTGTGGCCCCTCGCGGAGTCCCGGCTACGGACAAGAGCCAGTCAAAATCGCGTTTTCACACCGGGTGTGGGCCTAAGGCCATCGAGACCCTCTAACCCAGCTTGGCTCATCTCAGACCAGGAAAGGTGGGGTTGGGGAGGGTTAATGGTGTAGGACACCCCTCAGGAAGGGAAATGGAATAGGACTCTGGGTCAGCAGGTATTCTCTCTCCCTCCCTCTCCTATTAGTATAAGTAACAGCCACCCGTTGTATCTATTAACCCCTGGCATCAAGCCTTGGCTGGACAGATTATCCTGGGGGTCAGGCTAACTGGGAGACAGGTCTCAGTCAGAGATAAGTGGGTTTTCAATTTTGATATTCCCTTTCTTGTTTTCAGTAAATATATTACATTTTGCTTGTTTGTTCAATAAAATCAGAGTTTTCTTTGCCTCTGAAGCAGCTGCCTCCTGCGTTTTCCACCACAACATGTTCTACTACATAAGCCCCAGTGTCAGAACCAGGGAGCTGGGGAACAATAAACCAGGCAGCACTCCCTGTAGAGATTCCATGCAACTAAGCCTGTCACTGCACACTGGAAGGAATCTTATCTCACCCCACAATACTTGGTTGGAAAATGGGACTTTACAGTCTCAATACTGAAAAGGCCATCCCTGGACATCTCACTGAATGTTTCCAACTTTCTGACAATGGCCTGGGCTCACTCTGGACCACAATCTGCTGGAGGTTCTGCATTCCCCCATCCAATGTACTCCTACAGTCACCATGTTAATACAGCAACACTCTGATTTCACAAGTGTGAAGCTGTACAAATTTTGAAACAGGATTGAGTTTCTTTAGGACTTCTGTGAAAATAAATATCATTTGAAAGCTAAATGATACAAGAGGGAACTAATTAATTTTAATTTATTGCAGTACATTTAAATTTATGAAGATATCATGAAAAGCACGCTGGTTGTTTTTCTTATACACATTTCTTATACACATACACAGCAAAAGAATTATAATTGGCTGCAGCTCCATATGGCTCTCAAAGCATATCAATTCACAACAACAACTTGTGTTTCCATCGCACTTTCATGGCAGGAGAGAAAAATTTCAAAAACATTTTGCAGAATCATAATCAATTGTAAAATGACACCGTGTCAAGTCAAGCAATTTTGGTCAGAAGAATGAAAAGGCAGCTAGTTATTTAAATGGAAAAAAACTTGAAAATGCTTCAGTGGAGAGGGATCTGGGTGACCTTGTGCATGAATCATGGTAAGCCATTATACGGGAACAGCAAAGAATAAAGAAGAGCAATGGAATGTTGACATTTATTGCTAAAGGAATGGAGCATAAAAGTAGGGAAGTTTTGTTGCAACTGTATAAGTTTTTAGTGATACTGCACCAGGAATTGCACATACAATTCACATCCCTTACTTGAAGGAGGATGTAATGGCATTGGAGGAAGTTCAGAGAAGGTTCCCTAAGATTAATTCCAGAGATGAAAGCCTTTTCTTCTGAGAAGAGGTTGATCAGTTTAGACATATCCTCGCTTGAGTTGAGAAAGATGAGAGGAGATCAAAGGGAGGTATAAGAGATGCTGCAAGCGTTTGGCAAAACACATGTAAAGCACATATTTGTAATACAATCTAGAACAAAAGGTCATAGTTTCAGGAGGAAGGCAGCAGATTTAAAACAGAGACAAAGAAGAACCATTTCTCCCAAAGGCTCATGAATCTGTGGAATTCATTGCCGCAGAGTGTCGTGGATACTGAGCCATTGTGTAAATTTAAGGAGGAGATAGATGGGTTTTTAATTAGCGATGGGTTGAAGGGCTGTGGAAAATGTGCAGGAAAATAGAGTTGAGGCCGAGATGAGATCAGCCATTAAACGGCAGAGCAGTTTCGAGGGGCTGAATGGCCTACTCCTGCTCCTTGATGTGTTTATGTTCTTATGGTTTGAAGAAGAGTTGACCAAAAGCTTGATCAAAATCACAAGCTGCAAATTGCATAGTAAAGGGGACGTGAAAGTTGCCACCCAGGTTGACTGGGTTGTTAAGAAGGCATACAGTGTTTTAGCTTTTATTAATAGAGGGATCGAGTTCCGGAACCAAGAGGTTATGGTGAAGCTGTACAAAACTCTGGTGCAGCCGCACTTGGAGTATTGTGTACAGTTCTGGTCACCGCATTATAAGAAGGATGTGGAAGCCTTGGAAAGGGTGCAGAGGAGATTTACTAGGATGTTGCCTGGTATGGAGGGAAGGTCTTACGAGGAAAGGCTGAGGGACTTGAGGCTGTTTTCATTAGAGAGAAGAAGGTTGAGAGGTGACTTAATTGAAACATATAAAATAATCAGAGGGTTAGATAGGGTGGATAGGGAGAGCCTTTTTCCTAGGATGGTGACGGCAAGCACGAGGGGGCGTAGCTTTAAATTGAGGGGTGAAAGATATAGGACAGACGTCAGAGGTAGTTTCTTTACTCAGAGAGTAGTAAGGGAATGGAAGGCTTTGCCTGCAACGGTAGTAGATTCGCCAACTTTAGGTACATTTAAGTCATCATTGGACAAGCATATGGACGTACATGGAATAGTGTAGGTTAGATGGGCTTCAGATCGGTATGACAGGTCAGCACAACATCGAGGGCCGAAGGGCCTGTACTGTGCTGTAATGTTCTATGTTCTATGAAAGGTTTAGGGAGAAATTTCCAGAGCTGAGGCAGCTGAAGGCACAGGAACAATACCAAAGTGAAAGAGGGAGATGTTAAAAATATGAGGAATTAGCAAAGCTGATGTTTGTGAGTTAGGAAGGAATGAAGACAAAGAATGAGTATTGTAAAATGGACGGTCAATATCAAGCAGCAAAGCCAGGGCTGAAAGATTAGTTTCAAATCTTAAAAGAGATTAAACGGTAAGATACTGTTTATTTTTCAGATGAGTTGGTTGAGAGGTAACTTTTGAATAGGATATTGGGAGGATTCTCCTACCTATCTTCGCAAAGTGCTGTGAGTCTTTCTACATTTAGCAGAGAGGTCGTTCAGCTATAATTATTACTTAATGTAACAAAAGTAAAATGCCATGGATGCTGGAGATCTGAAACAGGCACTAATAATGCTGGAAAAACTCAACAGATCTGGCAGCACCTGTGGAGAGAGAAACAGAGTCACTGTTTTGAGTCTGAAATGACTTTTCTTGAGAATGATATTCTAAAGTAAACTTAGAACATAGAACGTAGAACAGTACAGCACAGAACAGGCCCTTCAGCCCACAATGTTGTGCCGACCATTGATCCTCATGTATGCACCCTCAAATTTCTGTGACCATATGCATGTCCAGCAGTCTCTTAAATGACCCCAATGACCTTGCTTCCACAACTGCTGCTGGCAACGCATTCCATGCTCTCACAACTCTCTGCGTAAAGAACCTGCCTCTGACATCCCCTCTATACTTTCCACCAACCAGCTTAAAACTATGACCCCTCGTGCTAGCCATTTCTGCCCTGGGAAATAGTCTCTGGCTATCAACTCTATCTATGCCTCTCATTATCTTGTATACCTCAATTAGGTCCCCTCTCCTCCTCCTTTTCTCCAATGAAAAGAGACCAAGCTCAGTCAACCTCTCTTCATAAGATAAGCCCTCCAGTCCAGGCAGCATCCTGGTAAACCTCCTCTGAACCGTCTCCAAAGCATCCACATCTTTCCTATAATACGGCGACCAGAACTGGACGCAGTATTCCAAGTACGGTCTAACCAAAGTTTTATAGAGCTGCAACAAGATCTCATGACTCTTAAACTCAATCCCCCTGTTAATGAAAGCCAAAACACCATATGCTTTCTTAACAACCCTGTCCACTTGGGTGGCCATTTTAAGGGATCTATGTATCTGCACACCAAGATCCCTCTGTTCCTCCACGCTGCCAAGAATCCTATCCTTAATCCTGTACTCAGCTTTCAAATTCGACCTTCCAAAATGCATCACCTCGCATTTATCCAGGTTGAACTCCATCTGCCACCTCTCAGCCCATCTCTGCATCCTGTCAATGTCCCGCTGCAGCCTACAACAGCCCTCTACACTGTCAACGACACCTCCGACCTTTGTGTCGTGTGCAAACTTGCTGACCCATCCTTCAATCCCCTCATCCAAGTCATTAATAAAAATTACAAACAGTAGAGGCCCAAGGACAGAGCCCTGTGGAACCCCACTCACCACTGACTTCCAGGCAGAATATTTTCCTTCTACTACCACTCGCTGTCTTCTGTTGGCCAGCCAATTCTGTATCCAGACAGCTAAGTTCCCCTGTATCCCATTCCTCCTGACCTTCTGAATGAGCCTACCATGGGGAACCTTGTACTGAACTCGAAACATTAACTGTCTCTTCACAATATTACTTGCTACGTTATAAACATTCCTGATCGACTGTGCCTTAAATTTTTGTTGGCCTTGGATGTAAGAATATTGAGTGACAGTTTTAAATTCAAACTTTGATAGTGGTCTCTGTGATGACTCCATTGGGGAAAGCTGCAATAGGACAAGCTATGGAGGAGCAGAGAAAGAGATGGCAGTAATTTCTGAATTTCTAATTTAACGTGGTGTGAAGATTGCTGTCAGATTCGCTACACAGTAATGGAAGACATTGGGTCTCTTGCTATTAAGACTGCACCATGTTCTGGGCCATTGCACTAAGGGGCAGACTTGTGTCCCTGAATACCTATGACATGGCACAATGGAATTATTCGTACATACCCTCATTTCCCATGTGGCTGGTCTAGCCTTTGGATCTCGAGTTAATTTATTTGGTATCCTGTCATTCACTCAGCAGCAATACAGCTGATCTCTCCCTTTAACTCCATCTGATCCCAGTGAATGCAGCTGCTTTCATTGGCCATCTGTTCAGGAATAAATTGTAGGGCCAAGGCTGGAATGGGGATGGTGAGCCACTGGGCTAATCTGTTTAAATTGGAGCTGTGAATAAAGCTGTGATTTAACTGCCGTTGTCTACTTTCCCCCACAAGAGTTTTGCAGTATAGCCAATGGTGTTGCTGTACCATAACTGAATAACGTCACACAGACAGGGCAAATATTTCAATAAAGTATTTACCTCTGCAAGATTAATTTTGCCAGGAACTTAGTTTTTTTTACTAACAATTAGCTTTTTTTTATTAAATCGAGGAGCAGGAAGAAATAATTTAGTTCCTTTATCCTGATTCTATGTGATTATGGCTCATTTAATGTTCCTGACTCTGTGCCATCTTGAAAACAGAAATCTCTCAATGTCAGATTTAATGATGAACAGACAATTTCTCATGTAGCACAACAACTTGCATTTGAATAGCATCTACAATATCGTGAAACTCGCCAAGCATTTTGCTGCACATGTGGAATCACCAAACACAAATCGGCACGTGGCATGGAAGGAACTTTAGTTCAGACAAACCAGAGTTGAGTTCCACAGAACAATTTAATGGAGAGAGACAGTTGGAGAGGCAGAACAGTTTAGGGAGAGAATTTCAGATCTTAGTGTCTAGAGAGCTAAATGCACTGTCACTGACTGTGGAGAAAAGAACATGAATGATGCTCAAGAAGCCAGAATTGTTCATCACATAATGGCAAATTTCCACGGTTAGAACCTGATTTGTAAACTCTGCAGTTAGACTGACACAACTCATTTGTCACAAATTATGAAACCAATTGCGTTATTATTGAACCAGCCAACTGACTGAATTTTATTTAATTTGATTTGGTTTGATTTATTATTGTCACACGTACTGAAGTACAGTGAAAAGTTTTGTTTTGTGTGCAGCACAGGCAGATCATAGCATACAAAGATAATAGAGTGATTGAACACAACGAGGAATACACTGTTATAGCTGCAAAAGAACGTGTACAAAATGCACGATCAACATTAAATTTAAAAGTTGAGAAGTCCATTCAGAAGTATAATAACTGCGGGGAAGAAGCTGTTCATGAACCTGTTGGTACCTGTGTTTAAGCTTTCATATCTTCTACTTGATGGAAGAGATTGGAAGAGGTTAACGCAACAGTCTATGATAAAGGACCTCTGTGGATGCATTATTTTGCTCCCATGAAAATAAAAAACTTTGCCTTTATGCAACTTCAGAAACATTGAAAAAGTTTACAATGTCACTGAGTGTACAATCAGAAAGGGTTTTTTTGCTCAGAACTTTCCTCTCGGCCTTTCCAAAAATCTCCTGGCCTCATTGAGACCCATCTAACAACTGACAGACTCCTCCCTATCTTCATAGACATGCAATGGCAGGTTTGGTCCCAGTGAACAGTCACAGAAATTCCTATTTCCATTCCGTCTCTGTTTCCCCCTCCATCTCCCTTTCCATCACCATTCCCTATTTCCATTTGGAGACAACTGTTCACAGTAAGATCTTGGAGCAACATTGAGGTAAGTGAGCAGATTTGCTGTTTGGTTGGCTCTGATTGAGGGTAATGTTATATTAATGGTACCACTTTTGAATAAAAATCGAAAGAACTGCAGATGCAATAAATCAGGAACAAAAACAGAAGTTGCTGGAAAAGCTCAGCAGGTCTGGCAGCATCTGTGAAGAAAAAAATCAGAGTTAACGTTTCACGTCAGGTGACCCTTCCTCAGATTTGGCTTCTATATAATGCTGAGAATATTCATTCAGAGACATATCACTCTCAGAGTCATTCACTACATCTTGAAGGAGGGTAAGAAAGCAGGGTTTGTATTTAATTGCACTTTTCAAGACCCTAGTCCATCCCAAAAGGTTTTCCCCCCAATGTGCTCCTTTGGAAGGATGTCCCTGACAAGTAAAGGGAAACATACCGGCCAATCTGTGCACAGCAAGCTCCCGCAAACAGTAGAGAACGATCATTGTGTCCGAGGAAGGCCACTCAACTCGAAACATTAACTCTGACTTCTCCCTGCAGATGCTCTATTTTTGTTTCAGATCATCGTGTCATCTGAGTTTCAGGGATTTGGTTAAGGGGTGGCTGCAGGACATCATTAATTATTACTTTTTCCTTCATTTTGTTTATGAAATGTAGCCTTTGGCATTTATCAAACTGAGGGTCTTGCTTCACCATTTCAGAGGACAATTAGAAGAGACCCATGTTGTTGTGGGCCTGGAGCCACATGTGGGCACGACCAGGTGATGATTGACTTCCCTCCCAAAAGAATATTAGTGAACTAGATGTGGTTTTAAATTGACAATAGCTTTATGTTAGTCATGTTAATTGATTTAGATTCCACCAGCTGTCATGGGTTTTAAACTCATATCCTCAGAGCGTTAGCATGGGAATCTGGATTGCAAGCCATGGGACACTTCCCAAATGCCAACCCACACCGGCCCCCCCAGCCCAACTGTAACCAGCTGTCTTTAAATCCAAAAGCATCCTATGTCCACCACAGCATGCTAGTGTGGCCTTGTTTTAGCAAGTCTGCTGGAAGGTGCTTCCCCCACCAGAACAGCAGTCCCTCAGTACTGCACTGAGAGCACCAGTCTGCATCGTGTGCTCTCTCTTTGCTGAGTTGTAGTGTAAAATATTCCCAGCTCATTTTTAGAGATAATAGGAACTGCAGATGCTGGAGAATCCGAGATAACAAGGTGTAGAACTGGATGAACACAGCAAGACCGAAACGTCAGCCTTCCTGCTCCTATGATGCTGCTTGGCCTGCTGTGTTCATCCAGCTCTACACCTTGTTATCATTTTTAGTTGCTTTGATTAAAACTTTGCATTTCAATTGGCAAATGCCAAGCGCCTCTAACAAAATGGCCTGCTGTGCTAAATTTGACACAAGTGCAAAGCAGAGATGCTGGTGCTGTAGCTGTGAGAGCAGAGTGGAGTAGGAAAAGCAGGAAATTGTTCATTGTTAAATAAGACATGAAAAGAATGAGCAAAGTGCATCAGAACCTTGGCAGATTAAACTCTGTCAGACTCTGAAAGAGCTAGTCAGCTTACACCAGGTAATACTTTTGAGTTTGCTCATTATTAGAGGCAATCTAATTAGCATTCAAAAACATGTGAACAATTTTGAGCCATTCAATAATTTATATTAAATAACCTGAATAAAAGAACAAGATGCATTTATAATATGCTTATGACTTTGCAATATTCCAAAGAACCTTACACACAATGAAATATTTGTTGAAGAATGGTCCCAGTTTAATGCAGGAATTGTGAAAGCCAATTTTCACACAGCAAGCTCTCACAGACTAACATGTGTTCCCGAGTTGATAACCTGTCTTTTAGTTACTTTAAGAGTAACTATAGAACAGCAGGTGGACTGTCTTCCTTCTCTTTGATTAAGTGCCCTGGGAGAGAGTCTGGGCAGTGCACTGATAAAAGGAACTTCCAAAGAAACATTTCTCAACAAGGACTGGAGTGAAGAGTGACATCAGAGAATGGCGAATGGCAGCTGAGTGCTACCCATGTAGCTTTTTTCTTTAATGGGTGGATTCTGAGAAGTGTGGAGGAGTAGATGGACCTTTGCAAGCATAACATATCCACAGATCCCTGAAAGTCGCAGGCTGAGTGGGTTGAGAAGCCAGATGAGATACTTTCCTTTCATTGTCAAGGCATAGACTGCAATAGCAGAGTGGTCTAAAATACAAGACAGTATTAGAATATTTCTTACAATTAGAGTCATAGAGTCATATGGCACTGAAACAGGCCCTTTTGTCTAACCAGTCCACACTGAACATAATCCCAGACTAAACTAGTTCCACCTGCCTGCTCCTGGCCCATATCCCCCAAACCTTTCCTATTCAAGTATTTATCCGAATGTCTTTTAAATGTTGTAATTGTGCCTACATCCACACTTCCTCAGGAAGTTCATTCTGCATGTAAACCATCCTCTGTGTAAAAAAATTGCTCCTGGTGTCTTTTTTAAATCTCTTTCCTCTCACCTTAAAAATGTATCCCCTCATCTTGAAATCACTCGACCTAGGGAAGTGACCCCTGCTATTCACTTTATCTATTCCCGTCACAATTTTATAAAACTCACCTCACAACCTCCTACGCTCCAGTGAAAAAGGTGCCAGCCTGTCCAGCCATTTCTTTTTTGATCATTTAAGCCTTCCATACCTGGCAACATCCTGGTAAATCTCTTCTGAACCGTCTCCAGCTTAATGCAGTTAAAGTTGTGGTTGTTTGGTGTTGCGTTCCCTGGTGAGGGGACTTAAAAAGATTGGGATTTAGCTTAAGAATGAGGTGTCCCTCAACTGAGAAGAGAGTTTTTTTTTACTTTCAGAAGATTGTGAGGGTGTGAAATTTTATTTTCCGAAGATGGAATGGAGGCTGGCTCTTTTAATTTTTTTAAGGCAGAGCGAGATATTTTGAAAAGCACGGAGGTCAAGTGTCACAGAGAAAAATAGAGCTGAGCCTAAACCAGAAGAGGCTTGGTCTAGTTGAATGATGGAACAGGTTTGAAGGGTAGAATGGCCTGCTCCTGCTCTTAAGTGCTATGCTTTATGTTCCTTTGTACTTTCTGACTGAGGCTGGAGATTTATCACCTTAACCACAGATGACAAATGTGCAAGTATTCATCATAAAGGCTAACTGAGGCTATTGTTACCTTGCTGCAGATCCAAATAAATTCTCACTCTCTTGGAAAGTGACTGTATCTCTTTCCACTCACTTAATTAGCCACCCACGCTGACCTCTCACTATTAAATAGCCCTGTCGAAAATGAGTTTAAATAGGTTTGCAGTCTATCTCACTGTGTCTGATCACTCATCACACTCCACATCTCCCAGGTCTTGCAGCCACTGCTCGGAATAATCTTTTTTTAGAAGTGAAATGAATTCCCCTTGGTACAAATCCTTTCCTCACTTATCGTTGTGATATTTGTAGTACTGGAGGAGTGTGAGCATGAGGATCTGACAGATGGTGAAAGTAATATCCTAAACTCAAATAAAACTGCACTGAAGTCAAGGTAGCTGTACAAAGGCTTGAATTTTGCAGCGTCAGGAGCCATGCTGTGGAGGGAAACATTGCTGGGTCATGGCATAGGCAGTAACCAGGGCTATGAGAGTTAAGTTTGAGTGGGACAAAATGGTAGAGATCAGTAAATGGCTGCAGGTGTTACAATGTGCAGTGACACTGCAGTGGAGGTTGTAGTGGGACCAGGACAGGATCTTTGTGTTGCCTTCAAATTGAAACCATTCTGGTGTGCAATCCAGGATTTGAACACATACTGCTGAGAGGCTGCTGCCTCTGAAATTGTCCCACATCTAAGTGTAGCAATGGTGTGTGTTTGAGCAATGTGCTCTGGCAACAGTGCAGGCACTCTAACTGCTTACAGATGGCTGTGAGAGCAGGGAGAAGCATGGACAGAGCAGACACTGTGTTCCATGATTTTCTGAGACAGTAGGGGACTGAAGACCCACAGATGGACATTCACAATGAAGGAACAAAAATTAAAGCTGCTCGAAAAGCTCAGCAGGCCTGGCATTATAGGACCTGAAATGGTAACTCTGATTTTTCTTCATAGATGCTCCACAGGCCAGCAGAGTGACACAGTGGCTCAGTGATTAGCACTGCTGCCTCACAGCGCCAGAGACCTGGGTTCAATTCCACCCTCGGGCACCTGCCTGTGTGGAGTTTGCATGTTGTCCCTGTGTCTGCATGGGTTTCCTTCAGGTGCTACGGTTTCATCCCACAGTCCAAAGATGTGCAGGCTAGGGTGGATTGGCAATGCTAAATCAGGGATGGGTTATAGCGGGATAGGTCTTCGTGGGATGATCTGAGGATCAGTGTAGACTTGTTGGGCTGAAGGGCCTGTTTCTATAGTGTAGGGATTCTATGATCTATGCTGCCAGACCTGCTGAGCTTTTTGTTCCTGATTTACAGCATCCGCAGTGCTTTTGGGTTTTAATCACAAAGAAGGCGTTGGCCATCAGGATCAATGGCAGCAGTGTTTGTTTTAATTCATTTATGGCATTGTGAGCGTCGCAGGCTGTGCCAGTATTTATTGCTCATCCCTAATTCCCCCTCAGAAAGTGGGGATGAGCTGCCTTCTTGAATGACTGCAGCCCATGTGCTGTAGGTTGACCCACAATGTCCTTAGGGAGAGGAGGAAATTCCACGATTCTGGCCCAGTGGCACTAAAGGAATGGCAATATGTTTCCAAGTCAGGATGGTGAGTGGCTTGGAGGGGATCTTGCAGGGAATGGTGCTCTCATGTATCTGAGAGCCAGTGTAGCAAAAATAACACCTCGTTTTGGCTTCATCATGCAGAGATAATTCCTGGATGGATGTTGCAAATAGCTTTTTTATGACTTGATCATGGTCATTTCAGCACAAATATTGTTGATTTTGTATGTTAGATTTTGACCAGAATCTGAAAATACAGACAAAATTGTCTTTGCAGGAATTTAGAATTGACTGCCTACGATATTGTGAGGGCAATCAAGTAGGTTCTTGTTAAAGATTGACCTTCATTTACAGAAGATAGTGATGCTTGTATCAGTTGGAACGTACTGGAAAGAAAAATAGAGCAGCCAAAATCTTGCAACATGGAATTAAACATCTTCTGGAACTACATTGTGTTTTTCACAGAGTAGATCTGGGAATAGGTGGTGGGTCACCGGCATCAGCAATACAAGATAGTGAAATGGTTTGAAGAACAGTGTATACAATATTCAGCAAGTTAACTGTGAAGAAAAGACATTTCACAGATTTTATCAAAGTCTCAGCGAGTGCAACAGTAGCATTTCAATGTATGGATGAGGTAGACTGACAAGGATCACAGAGAGTGCACTAATTTGAAACCATAATCTCTTAATTGAGAGCTGCACAAAGGTAGTGAAGAAATGCATCGATCCAATAAGTAGCTACTGCCTGAAAATGCTCAAAAAGCCACAAGCCACAATACATCACAAGTTGATGTTGTCCTGTCAGCTCTGAATGATGTTCTCAGCAAACGTCATCCCTATGCTGATTCTCACAGAGAAGCTGATGGACAACATGTGAAACTATGCAATTCACAAAGGACGAGATTAACAAATGCAAGGTTCAGTGTTGAGGTGAACAAGTTGATGATGTTCAGAGGGTTCCTGGCGACAATGATATGGATGCTGCAATCCTTCCATTTCTTCAATTGCTAAGTGACCAGCCGGAATGTAAATCCCCAGTTGAGGAATGGTAGGGTTGGCCAGTATCTGCTAGGGCTGCAACAACAGCTTTGCTTGACTAACACCAAAACATGTCACAATTTTACCAAACTCGGATGGAAGTGAGGAAAATTTCGAGTTCACCTTCATGGCTGTGATAAAAAGAGCAGACATTCAGTGATTTGGTGGACTGTGCTCTAAAAGATGGCCAGGATCAAGAAATGCCCATTCGACTGGGTATTTGTTCAATATTCAGGCATCCAGTGCTGACTCTGAGTGTGAATGGGCCCTGATAGGCTGCATGAAGTTTAGGATGACCCTCATTAGAAGTTTTAAACATGGAGTAAGATGACCCTTGCCTGATTGAGCCACTCATCATGCTGTAGCCCATAACACTCAGACCCCTGGACGATTCTGCCTCACGTTTCAAAATGTATTCCATTGGCTGAAAAAAAAGCATTTTGGGACTTCAGGAGGTCATGAAAGAGGTGAAACTCACTGAAAAACACATCAGCAGAAGCTGCCTAACTTGCTGAGGTGCAGATTGCTGTACTCAGTTTGAGTGTATACAGCGTGAGATCCTGTTGGTCAGTCTTATTGAGCCTCAGCTGAAGCCCTCTCGCAGTGAGCTGGCAGATTCCAGGGCATTGACACAAGGCTCTGCCACACATCTACTGCCGACCTGCTGTGGAATGCCACACAAATCTGAGCCTGTCAATGAGATAAATACAGAGCCTTTTACCTGAAGCCAGCAGTAAATGTTGCATGAGTTTATGTTGGAGGGCAACAAACATTTTTGAGTTTATTTTAAAAGATCCTGTCATCTCTTACTGTGATAAACGGGTATCATGTGATTTCCAGAGAGAATTGCACCTTATTTCTTACCATAAGCACTTTGTGACACTCTGTGTAAATCCATCAACAAGATGCAATAATGATTACAGTAAGCAACCTTCCATTGGAATGATGAAAGGTTTTAATAGAGTACATGAACAGAAACTGTTTTCAAGCGCAGGAATGTCAGCAACCAAGGGACACCGGTTTAAATTACCAGAGGAGCAATGGACAGAACTCATCTTTAATGCAGTGATCTGGAACGTGCTGTCAGAAAGGCATTGAAAACATATTCAACAGAAACTGTTGAAAATGTGTCGAGTAAATACTTGAAAGAAGCCAATTCCCGGGCAATGGGAAAGAATAGGGATGTTGGATTAATCAGTGGGCACTTTCAAAGAGCTAACATAGGCATGGTGGGCAGAATCTCAGCTCTTCTGCTGCCCAGTTGGATGAATGATGCAGCAGGGTTTATGCACTGAGGGTGTGGAAGGACTGAGCTGAAGGCATGGAACATAGACAGGATCAGATGACGGTTACCAGTGGTCACATTACACACCAATTGCATTTTAACCATTTTATCTACCTTAATGGACTAGTGAACATAAGCACCAAGGTTCTTCTGATCCTCAGCGCTTCCCAGAGTTCTACCATTCATTATGTATTGCCTTGTTTGTCTTGCCCACGTACATCTCCTCACGCTTATCTGGATTGAATTCCATTTGTCACTGACCAAATCATCTTCATCCTCCAGTAATCGAAAGCTGTCATCCTCATTACTTACCACCACCCTATCAAATATTGTATCATTCATAAACTCACTGATCAACTCTCCTAAATTCAAGTCCAAATATAAACACAATGGCTCAGGCTATCAGGAGACAATGGTGACATATCTCCTTCCATTCAGATTGCAAACTAAACTCTTCTTTCCCTTGCCCAAGACTGTGTGACAGATTGGGTAGAATTTGATGGTTTCCAAGATTAACCTTTTCAGAGCTATTACCTTCTACAACAAAGTGGGGCTAGTGACTGCCTCAATTATATATCTCCTGCAATCCCTTGTCTTTATAACACTAGATCCCAATATTGTTAGCATCTTACAATGCCTTGGTTGTAATCACCTGAATATTCTGGGATGTCCATGTTAGGTCCATTGGCACCAATTCTTCACATTGATATTGCTGTGAGTTGCTGATATCATACAGGAATGATTCCCTCGCGCAGTTGTTAACAGACAATAAGCTCAGCCTTAACGAATGATAAACACTCATTGCATTTTCATAGTTAATTTACGTGTGAGGGCTATGAGAATCCATTGTAAGAAAGTGGGTTATGCTTCAGATAATGCTACTGAAAGATTCTCAGCCAAAATTGGGAATAAAGTCAGAACTTAGTCTGATAATTGGTTCACTTGTCCATGAGCAGGCCTTTATATCCTGCTTAGACAGATCTTATCCTGTCATGTCAATTCACCTGGTATTCTGGTTATTCACTGCCTCGTACAACAACTTCTTTAAGCTTTTTTTTGTCATCAAATGCTTTATGTAATTGTTGTGAATGAGTAACAATTGCTGATCACTGCCCCATTTTCTCCCTGGTCTCTGCCTTGGGGAATGGTGGTGATCTGGTTGGGATGAAAGACTGCTGCTGGAAGAGGAAACATTTAGGGCTGACTGTAGACTCATGAAGTGTTAGACCCTAAGACTGCCCTGTATAGAGGATGTATCCAGGCCCTGGGTTTTGCAAATGAATGTGTGTCTCCTGTACTGGATCCAAATTTTTCCCAAATCATGTTTGAGACAATAGTTGTAGTTCTGAAAAAAAAAGAGATATTTTCTCCTTTTGAAGTTGGAATGAGGTAGGTTCCCAAGTGAATCTTCCATTTTCACCATCTTCCTTTGTATAACTGCTTTTGTTTCAGAATCAAAGCCAGGCAGTGTAGCTGGTTTCTGTGATGGCACTTCCTCTTGTGATTAGCTGTATCAAGACTGCATCTCGAGTCCCCTACCACCTTCTGGTGGTTGTGGGGTCAAGCATATTAGAGGACCATGTTTTTGATCATTTGTCTCCAGTTAGAAGACAATAAGTCCTTCAGAATCATCTGATTTCTCAGTTATGAGGACCTGTCAAACTGCAACATAATTGATCTGAAGTCATTTATCGTTCGGTCTCGGGTTCAGTGAACATTTTCCTGAGACTGATGAAGTCTTCCCCTTGTTCCAGACAGTAGGAAGGATGTGATAGCTGTTGTCTTTGCTACTGCATTGAGCAGAGAAGTCAGGACAAGCCAGTCAGCTAGCATCAGAGCCAGAGTGAGATTTAACCCAACTACCATTGTTTGATTCAGTAATAACGACATTACTTTCGAGAAAAGTGGGTATAGCTTTATTGGATGTTCCTTGGTTATGGTGAATAAGTTATCATCATCATCAGCGGCAGCCCCTCACAGACGAGAATAACTCTCTTCCACTCTCAGGGTGAGCCAGTAGGTGGCAATACAGACCAATACAGCTGCCACAGGCTCTGTTCCACTCAGGGCAGGTGGTGGTCATGGGTATCGGGGAGGTGCGGTTCGGGCATTGGTCTGGTATGCACCCCTTTCGCTGTTTTCACCTGGCTTCCATTTATTCCTGATGGCAAGTCTCGAGGTGCTCGTCTCCTTCCCAAATACTCCTGCTGCACTTTGGACAGGCTTGGGACAGTGATTCCCAGGTGTCTGTGGGAATGCTACACTTCAACAGTGAGGCCCTGAGGGTATCACTGAAGCACTTCGTCTCTCCACCTGAAGGCTTGGCTGCCATTTCAGAGCTGGGAATAGATCTCACCTGCTTGGGGAGCCTCGTGTCGGTCATGTGGACCTGCGAATAAGTACAGCCAGCAACGTCCTCTGTTCAACACGACTTCTTTCAAATTGAATGACTCTAATCAAATATAAAATGATTGTGCGCCACATCACTAGCAGTACATGCTCTACGCCATCCATGAAGGTATCTGTGATTATTAGAACTGGAATTAGCACAAGCACAAGTTTCCTCATAAATAGTGATGCGTCACTGAAGCAAATAGAATATTTGGTATTCCTGGTGATTCCAGTAATTCTGAGGCTTTTGTTTTGAAGCGCTGACTGATGCATTGTGTAATAGCTATTGAAGTCCCACTGGTGCCACACAGGATTACACCATTAGACGCAAATTATGCCGATGCATTTTAAAATAGTTCTGCTGGCAAGACATGTCATTTTGCTGCTTGCTCTGGGAATGTGAAAGGACACAATGCGAGGAGTAGACTGTGCTGTGGAAAAGGGCAAACATGGAGCTTACAGAGCAGCTGCCTATTCAGTGGAGGGTTCGTTTGGATGAAGATAGATACAGGCAGTGCCCAGGTTGTAAATGGGTTCCATTCTTGAGTCTCGTCGTAAGTTGTACTGTACACAAGATGGAACACAATGCAGGACAGAATAAATAGGTGTTTGTATATACGTAAAATGTTCATATATCACCTCATTAAAATTACACCTCTGTATGGGGTCGTATTTGTAAGTGTGAGCTTTTGTAAGTCAGCCATTCATAAATCAGGGACTGTCTGTATTGAATAAAACCCAGCATGTTCCTCATCGACTAGTTAAATCAGAGTCTGTGCCTTTCATTTCAAGTCATTGTGCTATTTTCCCAGCTGTCCACTGTTGGCACCTTGTGGTATTTGCCATCTCTACCCGTTTATGGAACTGGGTAAAGTTCACTGCTATCAATTCTCCTGGGGCCTGTCTAGTGATTGGTGATAGAGGATACATCATCGCAGAGTAAAGACAGAAGAGACCCTGTTCTTAGATAACAAGAAAGTTCTGCAGGACAGCTGAGTGTACTTCATAGGGTCCCTACAGTGTGGAAACAGGCCATTTGGCCCAACAAGTCCACACCACTCCTCCAAAGAGCATCCCACCCAGACCCACTCTCCTACGTTTCCCATGTCTAACCCAAACATCCCTGGACATTATAGGCAATTGAGCACGGCCGATCCACCTAACCTGCACATCTTTGGACTGTGGGAGGAAACCTGAGCACCCGGAGGAAACCCACACAGACACGGGGAGAATGTGCAAACTCCACACAGTTGCCCGAGGCTGGAATCAAACCCGGGTCGCTGACACTAGGAGGCAGCAATGTTAAGTCTAGGCCTGAAACAGCAGCTTCTGTGCTTCTATGATGCTGCTCGGCCTGCTGTGTTTTTCCAGCTCCACACTTTGTTATCTCAGTGCTAGCTACTGAGCCACTGCAACGTCCAGGTTTTTCAGGCCCAATAACTGGAATCTTAGGAAGCTGATCCAGATACAACTGCTCCTTCTGAAACTTTCAGTAAAACTCTCTGTGTCTGCCCATACACTGCATGATGTCAGTAGAATGGATGGAGGCCAAAGCAACATTAACCCTGGCACAGTGGTATGGTATTTTGTACTGCTGCCTCACAGCACCAGGGACCCAGGTTTGATTCCACCCTCGGGCAACTCTCTCTATGGATTTTGCACATTCTCCCCGTGTCTGCGTGGGTTTCCTCCGGTTTTCTCGCATAGTCCAAAGATGTACAGATTACGTGCATTGGCCATGCTAAATTGCCCATAGCGTTCGGGGATGTGTTATAGAGGTATGGGTCTGGGTGGGATGCTCTGAGGGTCAGTGTGGACTTGTTGGGGCAAAGGGTCTGTTTCCACACTGTAGGGATTCTATTCTATAAAAGAACCATCACCTTATACATAGTCAACTCAATCTTGGGACTCAATATTTTAAATGCAATATTTCTATTTTATTGTACCCTCACTCTGGATGTTTGAGGACAAAAATATCCAGGCTGGTCCTCCAAATGAAAGAGTGCTGCACCGATGGAGGTGTTATCCCTCAGATGAAATATTAAACTGAGGTTTTGTTCACTCTCTCAGGTGGAAGTCAATGGGTCCAGTCAAATGTATACAAAAAGATGCCAGGAGCCTATTGCAAGGAAGTACATGGGTGTCGTCCTGGTATTCCGGCCAAACTTCCATCCCAGAGCAAACGCTAGTACAGAAACATGGCAGTGTTCTGGAAATGTAATCATCATATGTAATTGTAATAAGCCCTTATAAATCCAAGCCCCTGTACAAGGAGCTAGATAGAGAGGGAATATTGCAGGAATTTAGAAAATGCCCACATGGTCTTTTTGATAAGGAATATTTTGTTAATATAATCCAGTTGAACCACAAACTGAATTCTGTGACTCTTTGTCTGCCTCACTAACAGAGCACTTATACTAAATGTTTTTAACAGATACACTGGTCAAAATGGCCAAAGCATGTTCAGCACTATAGTCCCTGGGTGGTCCTTTGTTGGAAGTGTTTGTGTAACCTCAGAAATCAAACCCCATTAACCCTGAGCTCTGGGGCATCCAGCCTGACCCTGACTTAAGAGGGCAGCTACCCCACAAGATGGCCAGGATTTAAGTGGCTGAAGCAGGGGGAAGGTTCCTCACCAGTGGCTGAGCCATGAACCATGTGCTTGTAATGTGAAGGCAAACAGCTAGTGTTCGCTCAGAGTCAGGATAGTCCAGATTGTGGGTAAAATCAGGCGGGAATTTATTGAGAGCTAGACCCTGTCCACATTCGACTCCTGTGACCCCTGTGGGAGACAGAGAGGGCAGAGTGAGCCAGAGTTAGCATAGGATCAAAGACCCTTGGAAAACCGAGGCAAAGATGAACAATACAGGCTCAAAAGATTCAGAGAAGCTTTGGTAGGAGCAGAGGACCCATGAGGTAAGAGAGGGTGGAAAAGGTCATGGAGCTAGAGACACAGAGAAGGGAAAAAGCCAAAAATCCTAGTTCTAGCTCGCATTCATTATTCCATGGAGATACATAAAAGCATAGAATATGAATTCTATGAGCAGGGTTAAGCAATTCAGCCCCTTAAGTGTGTTTCCCATTTAAAATGATCATGGCTGGCTGCATCTCAGACTCAAATCCTCTTTCCTGCCCACTCTCTGTAACACTTCAAGCCACTTCTCATTAAAAATCCGTTTATCACCCCCTTAAATTTAGACAAAGTCCCAGCAACAATCACATTCTGGGGGAGGGAATTTTGTAGATTCATGAGCAGCAATTCCTCCTCATCTGTGTTTTAAATCTGCTACCCCTTATCCTAAACCTATGACCTCTCCTTCTAGATTGCCCCACACGATGAAAGATCTTTTCAACTTCGTCTTTATCAATTTTTTTTTCTGGTATCTTATATCACTCAGTTGGATCTAGTCTCATTGTTCTAAACTTGAGAGGCCCAGACTGCTCAATCTCTTTATACAACAAATTCCTCAGCTCCGGAATCAATCTCATGAACCACCGATTAGGGTGGACTAGGGCTTCTGAGCCTGGGCTCATCTGTTCCGTCTACTTTTCTTTTTATCTCTTTTTTCTCATTTTCATCCCCATATTTTTCTCTTTAAGTTACCTATTTCTTCTTGAAGAGCATAGTGACAGAAAGTGGGTCCTGTGTGGACTCAGAGCCATCCATGCTGACCATGATCCCAAACTAAACCAGTCCCACCTGCCTGCACTTGGCCCATATCCCTCCAAACATTTCTTACTCATGCGCTTACCCAAATGTCTTTTACATGTTGTGACTGTACCTGCATCCACCACTTCCCCTGGAAGTTCATTCCAAACACAAGTGACTCTCTGTGTAAAGAAGTTGCCCCTTATTTCTTTTTTGAATCTTGCTCCTCACACCTTAAAAATATGGCGACCCCCCCGTCCAGTTTTGAAATCCCCCACCCGAGGGAAAAGACACATGCCATTCACCTTGTCTGTACCCCTCATTATTTTATTACGCCACCCCTCAAACTCCTAAATTCCAAAACGTACCAGCCTCTCCAGCCTATTTTTATAACTCAAACCTTTCATACCTGGCAACATCCTGGTGAATCTCTTTGGAATTCTCTCCAGCTTAATGCTTCCTATAGCAGGAAGAAGCAAACAAAGTGCTCAAGAGGAGACTGCACCAACTGTGAGTGTAGGGGGAGTGGGCCGACTGCACCAACTGTGAGCGTAGGGGGAGTGGGCCCAGCACAGCCCTGTGGTAGTTAGCGTTGGTGAGAGTTGGCTTCCTCGCCACTGTTGCACTGACAAGGCAGTCCTAAGTGCCCACTCATGCCTGCCGCAGCAGATGTGAATTTGGGCTCAGCATGAGGCCGTGCGGTTTCGACAACAGCAGCATCGCCGAGGTAATCCCGAAGCGGACTCATGCCCTGAACACATGTCGCACATGGCACTGAGGCGGTGAGGAAAGTTTGTGAAAATGGTGATCCCAAACAGAGCAATGGGTCTCAAGGCAGATGGCCTGGGCTTGGGAGAAAGAGATTGATGAATCAGAGCACCCCAAATCAGGCCAAGGAGAAACGTAGCCAGTAAAAACTCCAAACTCCAGTCCCATGTGGAGAAACAAAAGATGTTTTTATTAGATTCCCTACAGTGTGGAAACAGGCCCTTCGGCCCAACAAGTCCACACCGTCCCTTGAAGCATCCCAGCCAGACCCATCCCCCTCTAACCCACACACCCCTGAACACCACGGGCAATTTAGCATGGCCAATCCACCTAGCCTGCACATCTTTGGACTGTGGGAGGAAACCGGTGCACCCAGAGGAAATCTGCGCAGACACGGGGAGAATGTGCAAACTCCGCACAGACAGTTACCCGAGGCGGGAATCAAACCTGGGTCCCTGGCACTGTGAGGCTGCAGTGCTAACCACTGAGCCACCGTGCCGCCAAGCTATCCATCTCCACATGTCCATCCTGCAGGGATAGAGTGGGATCAGAACAGGGAGACTCGAAGCAGGACCCTCCAATACACGGAAATGCTTTTGAAATAACTCCACAGAGGCCGGTAACACATCACCAAGTCACCCTTTGACATGGAGAATTCTTGTGACTGGTCCAGCTCCCTGAGAGCCAGCTGTTAGAGTGAACAGAACCTCTGAACTCCTGTTCATTTTTGTCAGCCAGGACTCCCTGATTGGATCAGGTTAACAGGCCCAATCAGGGAACTCATACACTCCGAGATAATAAAATGTGAGGCTGGATGAACACAGCAGGCCAAGCAGCATCTCAGGAGCACAAAAGCTGACGTTTTGGGCCTAGACCCTTCATCAGAGAGGGGGGTGTGAGAGGGTTCTGGAATAAATAGGGAGAGACCTTCATTCAGAGCTTTTTTACCTTGTAGCCTGGGAGAGGATCCTGGAACTGTGCCCACTGAACACACTGACCCTCCTAGTCATGTGCAGGATTTTTGTACATTTCATGTCACAATTACATGTAACATTGATGTCATTGCTAGACATGTCTCCATTTGTTTATGCATCCAATCCTGTGAACACACCATCGCTGATGGACAGCCTGTATTCTCCTGATATTTACCAGCTTCTTTATCTTGAATCCTTACAAAGTATCCCATTAATTGACATTCAGTTGTACTCCTTCCCAGGCACTTGTCTGCTACATTATATTAATTTTGAAAAAAAGTGGATAGTTGCTTCTCTCTGAGGAGTCTTCAAATTCTGTTATTTATTATATTGTCTATTACCCTCATTACAGGAGATACAAAGGAATCTGATTCCTCCTAATTAATATAAATTCATAATATCAGTTCTAATATAAGGTTAGTTATGTAAAAAGTTATATGGTTACACTCAATGTTTGAATTCTTCAGCCTATGAGTTGTGAACAGCTGCTCTCCCACCTGACCTTGGTGGGGAAGGTAAATCCTGCCCCTTTCTCTTGCAGCTGCGATTCTTTTAGAATTTATAGAATCCCTACAGTGTGGAAACAGGCCATTCAGCCCAACAAGTCCACACTGACTATTAGAACATCCCACGCAGACCCATCCCCTTATAACCCACCTAAGCTACACATCCCTGAACACTGTGGGTATTTTAGCATGACCAATCCACCTAGCCTGTACATCTTTGGACTGTGCGGTAAACCGGAGCGTCCAGAGGGGCCCC
>NC_081368.1:3497795-3525295 GCF_030684315.1 Stegostoma tigrinum | reverse complement strand
CTGGACTTGAAACAGACCTCCTGGCTCAGAGGTAGAGATGCTACCGTGGCACCATAACAGTACAGCCATATACTATTTCTATTATTCAGTTTAAGGATATACATGTGGAGCATAGTGATTGATTCAGCCTGTTCCATAGAGAGGGAGCTAATTTTGTGCCCATAGGCGTGTTAGAGGCCTCAGAGACTGGTAGCATGACATGGCCTGGGATACATGGGAATGATATTTAATTCCATTTTGTTATTTTCCCTTGATCATTTAAATTTTGCTACAGACTGCTGCAAGGGCCAACTTTTCAATTAATTAGTTGGTTATTAAATTGTTCATTTGACTACCCAAAATTAAGCGTGAAAAAATACCTCTGGGACGTTGAGTGTTGGCGAGGGACGAGGAAGAGATTTTTCATGTTACACCCTGTAATGAAGCCACTTGTTAGATTAGAGATTGCTGAAGTTTAACATTTGTTTCCTCGTGGTCTGAACAGATCAATTTTTGCTAATGCTGGAATAGCCAGCACTCTCATGCTGATGGAGATGATAATAACAGCCTGCTATGATAGGACAGGTCCTGATCATTTCACTTCATTCCAGCCACAGTGACATCACCATCAATGCATTACCATTGATGAGGATCAATGTAAGGCAGCAGCTGTTACATGGGGTGTACAGGGGCAAAGGCTGGCATTCGGATGAGGGACCAGAGGAGGCAGCGTTCATTTTTAATGTGGAAAAAAAATTAAACAATCTGAATAGGTTATCAAAATGCCCACTGCTTGCTATCTTTGAGACTGGCCACTGTCTTGTAGTTTTTCCCAATGGCCTTTGACAAGATAACACACAGGAGGCTGTGAAATAAGATAGGAGCCCATGGTGTTAGGGGCAAGGTCCTGACAACGGATAGGAGATTGGCTGACTGGCAGGAGGCAGAGAGTGGGTATAGTCTTTTTCAGGATGGCAGCCAGTGACCAGTGGAATTGTGCAGGGATCTATGTTAGGACCACAGCGATTCACATTAATCTGGATGAAGGAACCGAGGGCACCGTTGCTAAGTTTTCAGACGGCACAAAAATAGTTGGAGGTACAGGTAGTGTTGGGGAAGTGGCGAGGCTGCAGGAGGGCTTGGACAGGCTGGGAGAGTGGGCAAAGAGGTGGAATACGATGTTGGAAAGTGTGAAATTATGCATTTTGGTAAAAAAAATTGAGGCATAAGCTATTTTCTAAATGGGGAAGACATTGGGAGTCTAAAGCACAAAAGGACCTGGGAATCCTAGTTCAGGATTCTCTTAAAGTTGCCATGAAAGTTCGGTTAGCAGTTAGGAAGGCAATTGCAACTTTAGCATTCATTTCAACAGGGCTAGAATACAAGAGCAGGGATGTACTGCTGAGGCCTTATAAGGCTTTGATCAGGCCATATTTGGAATATTGTGACCAGTTTTGGGCCCCATATCTAAGGAAGATGTGCTGGCATTGGAGGGGTTCCAGTATGATCCTTGGGATGAAGGGCTTGCCATATAGGGAGGAATTGAGAAATCTGGGTCTGTGTTTGATGGAGTTTTGAAGGATGAGGGGGATCTGATTGAAGCTTACAGAGTGGCCTAGATTGAGTGGTCGTAGGCAAGATACTTCCAATGCTATGGGAAAATCATGAGGGGCATGAATAAGGTGAATAGCCAAGGTCTTTTTCATAGGATAGGGGAGTCCAAAACTGGAGGGCGTAGGTTAAAGGTGAGAAGGGAAAGATTTAAAAGGGACCTAAGGGGCAACATTTTCACACAGAGGGTGATATCTGCAGGGAATGAGCTGCCAGAGGAAGTGGTGGTGGCTGGTACAATTACAACACTTTAAAGGCATCTGTATGGGTATATGAATAGGAAAGGTTTAGAGAGATATAGGCCAAATGATAGCAAAGAGGATCAGATTAATTTAGGATATCCGGAGACAGAAAGGACTGTGGATGCTGGAAGTCAGAGTTAATAAATTTGGAGTTGGAAAAATACAACAGGTCAGACAGCATCCGAGGAGTAGGAAAGTCAAAGTTTTGGACCGAAACGTTGACTTTCCTACTCTTCCAATGTAGGATATCTGTTTGGCATGGATGAGTTGGAATGAAGGGTCTGTTTCCATGCTGTACATCTCTATGACTCTTTGAGAGGCTAGAGCCTGAGAACAAAGCCTCAGAGTGAAGGGATGGCCCTTTAGGACTGAGATGAGCAGGAATTTCTTCAGCCAGTGGGTGTTGAATGTGTAGAACTGATTGCTGCAGAGGGCTATGGAGGCCAAATCATTGGTTGCCTTTAAGACGGAGATAGACAGGCTCTTGATTAGTAAGGGGATCAAGGAATACAGGGAGAAGGCAGAAGAATGGGATTGAGAAACACATCAGCCATGAATAAATGGTGGCAGCAGACTCGATGACCCAAATAGCCTCATCCTGCTCCGATATCTTGAGGTCTAATGCCATTTGCTTTTTGTTTGCTCAGGCTCGTTCATGGTGCCACCTAGAGGAAGTGTTTGTATAAATCAACAGCCTTTTCCAAATCACAATAGTGACTACCCTGCAGAGCACTGCACTGTAAAATATTCCTGAAAGGTTAAATATAAATGCAAGTTTTTCTCTTTTCCAACAATCGTATCTGAAAACTGATGACAGAGTGAAAGAATTTTGTAATGAGTAATAATGAGAATTATATGAATCTGAGAATTCTCATGTATGGTATCTGCTGCAGAGATAAATCATATTAAATGAGCTGAATCCATGCTAATGTCACTGCTAAAATCTAATCGTTAGATACTAATAGTCACCTCTTAGACTTTACTGGCACAGTTGTCAAATGAAAAAGATATATTAATGAACTTGTACTGTTGGGACTTATTTATACAGCTCATAAAGTATTTATAATTGTCAGGAGCATAATGTTTCTGCTGGGTTAATTGTACAATAACTGCAAAAATAAAATCAAAAGCAGCTCATTTCAGATCAAATGAGAATAAAGTTCACCCAGACTCCCCTCTCAGCTCTATTGTTGTTGTGTGCGGGCTGACCCTGTTTTCTCTGTTGCAGACACACTGCCTTCACACTGACCACTTTCTCAGTGAGAACTTGGTCCCATGTACCCTGAGTGTAAAATTGTGGTTGTCACTGCCTGCTGTTTGCCTGTTGTGGGTGTAGGGTGGTGGGGTGATGGGGGGCTGGTTGGGGGTTGGGGGAATGCACAATCTGATGCTCCCTCTGAACTTCCAAGAGCTGAAAAGCAGGAGGATCCAACTGAAGAGGTTGTCGCCTGTTTCATCCAATATTTGCTGGATTATTTTCTCTGGCTAATTGCTGCAAGTGGTTTGTGCTTTCCACACTTTGGCAAAATTAGGATTTAGCTGGAGGGCCATTATTTGACCCCCAAGGATTCTGAAAGTAACAGTGTGCTCTCATTATGAGTGGCCAAGTTCCTTCTGTTCATTGCAATCAGGAGGATGAGCACAGCTCACACAGAGCTGCTGGAAGAGTGGGTCAGAGGGTGAAAGGTTCGAAAGACTCTACGGGGATTTACTGGACAACAGATTATAGAGGTGCCCTGATGTCTCTGCATGCCTGTAACCAGCTGCCTCAGACCCCACTACTGCCCTCACAGATTAAGAGGTCAGCACTTTTGTTGCAACGAGGTGCTTGGACATTGCTCATCAGACAATGTCGAGTACACCAATGGGCTCAGGGAGTTGGCCACCCTTTCCACATTAGGACGTTGGACTCAAAGCTCTGTGCATTGCCCTCCATCAAGTTGGTGAACAGGCTCTTCCAGGTAACTGCAGGATGTAAGAAAGCCAATGTACCAAACATCTCATTGTGAACGCCCATCATCAGCCTCTCAGTAGCGGCCCTATCAAAGACCTCGTCTGAACCCCCTGCCAGGCAGCTGTCACATGCACTATCCTTGCTCTCTGCCCTGGCTGCAGTGTCCTCAGGATCAGTGTCTCAACATATGCATGGGGAGGTGATGGCCTACTGGTGTTATAGATGGACTGTTAATCCAGAGGCCCAATTAATAATATTCTGGGCTCCTAAGTTTGAGTTCTGCCATAGAAGGTGGTAGAATTTGTTTTCATTCAAAATCTAGAATTAAGAATTTAATGATGACCATGCACCCAATGTTCATTATTGGAGAAAACTTATCTGGTTCATTGATGTCCTTTAAGGAAGGAAACTTGCCTAGGTTATGTGTGACTCCAAGCCCACGACAATTTGGTTGACTCTTCACTGTATCTGGGATGAGCAATGAATTTTGGCCTATCCAGTGGTGCCCACAATTTTTAAAAATTCAATAACAGGATGAGGACATCGTTGGCCAGGCAGCATTTATTGCCCATCCCTAAATGCCCGGAGGGCAGCTCAGAGTCAACCACATTGCTGTGGGTCTGGAGTCACATGTAGGCCAGACCAGGTAAGGATGGCAGTTTCCTTCCCTATATTAGTGAACCAGATGGGTTTTTCCTGACAATCAATTCATGGTCATCATTAGAGTCTTAACTCCAGGTATTTTTATTGAATTCAAATTCCACCATCTGCTGTGGCAGGATTTGAACCCAGCTCTCCAATATATTATCTGGGTCTCTGGATTAACAGTCCAGTGATAATACCACTAGGACATTGCCGCATCTTATGAATGGTTTTTAAAAAGGAGCTATCTCAAAGTGATCCCTTGTTGGTGACTATGTTGATGGTTGTGAGTGTGAAAACACAAGAGGCTGCGTTACCATACACCTCTCCCCTCTGCCTGGTGGTTGGGATACATATCCCAGGCTTGGGAAAAGATATGGGAAAGGGTGGGAAGTGAATGAGGGGGAAGACAAGAGGTTCATGGTTTCCGCAATGGCTTTTCCAATAAAGGGTGACACCATCTCCTTCAAGAAGCTCAACAACTGATTCACCTGGACCTCAAATAATCTGAAATTGCAAAGAAATACAGAAAGCAATGGCAAAACTCAGCTGGTCTGGCAGCATCTGTGAAGAGAGAAACAGGGTTAATGTTTTGAGTCCGGAATGATGCTTCTATGAAACTGAAAGGCAGTAGAAATAGTTTTTAAATATATTTATGACAGAGACAGAGCAGGGGCAAGAGGACAGATGGTGTCCAGACTCAGTGCAAAAGACAAAAAGTTAGCCATGTCTAACAGGGGGAAGACGATGGCCTAGTGGTATTGTTGCTGTGACTGCTAATCCAGAGAGCCAGGTAACACGCTGAGGCCCTGGGTTCAAATCCCAGATGATGAAATTTGAATTCAATAAAATGCCTGGAATTAAGAATCCATTTCCGACTGTGGGGGAAAACCAATCTGGTTCACTAATGCCCTTTAGGGAAGGAAACCACCATCCTTACCCAGTCCAGCCTACATGTGACTCCAGACCCACAGCAGTGCCTCTGAACTGCAGGATGGGCAATAAATGCTGCTTAGCCAGCAATGCCCTCATCCTGTGAAAGGAGAAAAGGGGCTATTCCATCTGCTCTCTTGTTCCTCTGTCTCTACCAAGGGTATTAAAAAAAAACTTTTCAAAACCATCCATTTCTGAGGAAGAGTCATGCCAGACTTGAAATGTTAATTACGTTTCTCCCTCTACCGATGCTGCCAGACCTGCTGAGTTTCTCCAGCATTTGTTTGATGTTTGCACCTGGACCTCTCTGGGCAGCTCGAGCAAGGATAATCTAAATGGTAACTGTGTTTAGGCAGAGCTCAAACCCACACTGTCTGTGAGAGTTCTTTTTCTGTTATTTATCCTATTTTTCTAATCAACCTGTTCAGTGATGTAATGACAGATTTACGAAGCAGGTGGCACTTGAATCTCAGCCTCCCAGTCCGGGGGTAGGGGTACTACCACTACGCTATAAGAGAGACCTGTCACTGATTAGTAGCCCCCACCCCATTTTTATACAGCCAATTCCCACCCAATTATCTCTGAATTAATATATCCATCTCTTCTTCCCAAATTCCACTCAGTCTTAGATGTTCTTTCAGGCCATACTAGATGATAACAGATCCCCCTTTTCCCTTTCAACAAAATCTGTATATAATGACAAATAAACCAACAAAACATTGAAAATCATGGCATATTGTATTACCTTCTTTCTTTGCACATTAAACTACAAATGGCTGTCCTTCTAGTCTGTGCAACAGTTTCTTTGAGCTTGTTGTTAACACCTTGTCTTTTAACAGAGAGGGAATTGCATCATGAATGTTGTGCGAGATGTTTGGGTGATGTGGCTTGGGTTGTGGGTCCTGTGAGGATTCGAGGAGATATTGGTGTGAGGCTTGCAGCAGTGCTATATGTGCGAGGTGGAGCTGACAAACGTTTGGTATTGGAATTAGGTTTGATAGTCACGTGTGCTCGAGTCCAGCAATACAGGAGTACAGTGAAAAGTTTTCAATGCTGCCACTTCCAGCACCATCTCAGATACAAAGGTGAGATAGTCGGAACTGGAGTCTGAGATCACAAGGTGTAGAACTGGATGAACGAAAAAAAAGTTGCTGGATAAGTTGCTGGAAACGTTCTGAGGAAGGGTCACCGGGCCTGAAATGTTAACTCTGTTTTCTCCTCCACAGATGCTGCCAGACCTGCTGAACTTTTCCAGCAACTTTGCTTTTGTTACTGATTTACAACATCTTTTGGTTTTTATGTAGAACTGGATGAATGCAGTAGGCCAGGCAACATCCGAGGAGCAAGAAAGTTGATATTTTGGGTTTGGACGCTTTTTCAGAAATAGGACTGATTCAGATGAGACATCTGATAAAGATGTAGTGTGGGCATCAGGTGACGTTCCATGGAACATATAACATAGAATAGTACAGCACAGTGCAGGCCCTTCAGCCCACAATGCTGTGCCGACTTATCATCCAATGTGGAGGCTGTTTAGGGAGTAGTTGCTGCTGGATGGGTTTGTCCCGTTGAGGAAGGGAAAGGATGGTAAGGTGAAGGAACCTTGGATGACAACACACGTGGAACAACAAGTCAAGAGGAAGGAGGAAGCTTACCTAAGGTTGGGGAAGCAAGGATCAGACAGGGCTTTAGAGGGCTACAAATTAGCCAGGAAGGAACTGAAGAATGGACTTAGGAGAGCTAGAAGCGGGTATGAGAAAACTTTGGTGGGTAGGAAGTTAAGCATCTGTAAAGTTGTTGTCGGGATAAAAAATGTTCAAGATTTTTTTTGCAGATTTTCATAATGAGATTGTTTCGAGCATTTGTTGTATTATGCAGCTTATTTTCAGATTTTAGTTTGTGTAATAAGCTTTTAGTTTATTAAAAGACCAGCTGCAGCCCCTTATGAATGTGTTCAGTGATTAAGCACCACAGTAAACAAAAAAGCAAAACTAAAACTTATGATTGATTAAGCCAGGTTTCACTCAGGGACCTGACTTGTCTGGTGTTACCACCAACCAGAACCCTCATTACAAATTAACAGGTAGCGTTTAATCGTGTTTCGCCAGGCCAATCATTTTCTGGTGTTATTGAATGAAACACTTGTTGCGTTTCCACAGATTCCTTCACTAAACTAGAACCATCAAGGGCTAGCATGCAGCAGATCAGAAATAATGAACTCTTTCGGTGATCTTACCTCACCTCATTAATTTTAAACAACTTCTGAAATTAATTGGTAAAAGTGGAATTTAAAGCGTGTTCCCAGCTCCTCAAGTTCAACAACTCGGATTCAGATAGCTCCTATGCTGGGGTTATTTTAGTGCAGTGGTAATGTCCCAATATTTGAGCCAGGACATCCATGTTCAACCAACACCTCATTTTCTATTTGGGGACCTTGCAGCCCTTTGGACTCAATATCGAGTTTAATAATTTTAGGATCTAAACTCTCCTATGTCCCAGGCCCCCGCTCCACACACTAGGCCCTGTTACCACATAACCTGCCATTACACACTACCTTAGCTTTTGTGCTCCTAAGATGCTGCTTGTCCTGCTGTGTTCATCCAGCTCCACACTTTGTTATCTCAGATTCTCCAGCATCTGCAGTTCCCATTATCTCTGATACACACTCACTGTTGTTCATCACTAACAGTCCCCATTAACAGCTGTTCACCCTCCCAGCCTGATCGTTAGCAACTGCTTTGTCTGTCCAACTGTCTCTCTCTTTGGGCTCTATCCTATCGTTTACTCCCTACCCCAACCACCTCCCTATTTTCTGCATATACACTGACATTTTCCCAGCCACCATCAGTTCTGAGGAAGAGAAGAAAACTTTTTTCCTTCACAGATGCTGCCAGACCTGCTGAACTTCTCCAGCAACTTCTGTTTTTGTCTCTGATTTACAGCATCTGCAGGTCTTTCAGGTTTTATTTGATCCATGTTCAAGTCCCACTTACTCTGAAGGTGAACAATAACCGCAAGCATCCGTTTCTGAAGAAGGGTCTAGGCCCGAAACGTCATCTTTCCTGCTCCTCTGATGCTGCTTGGCCTGCTGTGTTCATCCAGCTCCACACCTTGTTATCGCAACATCACAAGCAAGTTGATTAGAAAATCTATACAGTGTTTCTATTGGAAGGAAATAATGCAAGGTTCTTAAAATCCCACAGAACTGCTCAGGGAGATGTTTGGGCAGGTGACCAAAACCTTAATCAAATAGTAGGGTTAATGGATGATGTTAAAAGAGGAACATGAGTTAGGACGGTTAAGGAAGGGATTTATACAACACTAGCTGTTGTGTTTCCTTGATTTCATTAATGACTGCATTTTAAATGTTGATAGTACAATGCTTTCTGATGTCAAGTGAGGAGTGTCAAAGCTGCAATGGGAATATAAATTATTTCATGGTTTCTGTAATTCTTGCAGTTTTCTTTTGGATCTTCCTTCATTTCTTGTTCCTAAACAATCTTCCTATCTTTGAGAGAGGTGAGACCATTGTCATATTGTTACTGTGAATTCAGCTGCTCGATCAAGAACAAAATGGTATCAGGTGACAGCTGGCACTGTCTTTGTTCAGTTGCTTTTGTTTGGATTGAAGTAAACAATGCAATTCTCCCTACGCCTGAGATTAGGGCAACAGCTCTCTCAGACAAGTAAGAGAGCGGCCAAGCACAGAATATCACAGTCTTTATCCATCAACCCAACACAACATTACAGGGTTTGGGTAGTTAGTCGGATATAAAAAGGCATGTGACAGATTTGCTTTGTACAGTGTAATTAAAAGAGTGTTTTACAGTTATATCGATAGAAAATAAAATACATTTTCTTGTAAATGGCAGGGTTCAATTTCTAACTTTGCAAAGTTCTTTCGAGCTAAAGCATTTTTCCAATTTTCCTGAACATAGAACATTACAGCACAGTACAGGCCCTTCGGCCCTTGATGTTGTGCCGACCTGTCATACTGATCTGAAGCCCATCGAACCTACACTATTCCATGTACGTCCATATGCTTGGACAATAATGACTTAAATGTACCTAAAGTTGGCGAATCTACTACCGTTGCAGGCAAAGCATTCCATTCCCTTACTACTCTCTGAGCAAAGAAACTACCTCTGACATCTGTCCTATATCTTTCACGCCTCAATTTAAAGCTATGCCCCCTTGTGCTTGCTGTCACCATCCTAGGAAAAAGGCTCTCCCTATCTACCCTATCTAACCCTCTGATTATCTTATATGTCTCAATTAAGTCACCTCTCAACCTTCTTCTCTTTAACGAAAACAGCCTCAAGTCCCTCAGCCTTTCCTCGTAAGACCTTCCCTCCATAGCAGGCAACATCCTAGTAAATCTCCTCTGCACCCTTTCCAAAGCTTTCACATCCTTCGGAAGATTCCTCAATAATGCTGGCTGAGGAACTCTGGTCAGCATCGATGTGCTGCACTGAAGGCCACACAGCATCTTAGGAGCACAAAAAGATGCTGCTTGGCCTGCTGTGTTCATCCAGCTCCACACTTTGTTATCTCGGATTCTCCGGCATCTGCAGTTTCCATTATCTCTGCTGGACTGAAGCATTTGTTTCCATGCTGTACATCTCTATGGTTCTAATGTTCTGTGCCTGTCCTGTGACAAGACACGTTGAGCACAGGGTGGCAGAGGATGTAAATTGAAACTGCATGTGACACAGTGATGAAGAATTCTTTTATATCTGAGATGTCACATTGTGAAACACAATGTTCCCAGGAAGCCGAGGCAGCAGGTGGGGGAGCAGAGTCCCAGGTCTCGCAGTCTGGAGATGACTTTGGTTGGAATTAAGACGTTAAAGGTGGAGGGAAAGTCACTAAATAGGAGCCTGACATAGTTGTCCTCGTTATCCAGATGTTTCAGGGATGGGGGTACGGCCAGTGAGATGGTACCTGCTGTGGGCCTGTTGAGATGGTCGGTGAATTGTAGGGAATCTGGAAGGCTGGAATAGATGTGTGTCATTATTGGCCTCTCAAAGCACTTCATAGCGATGGAGATCAGAACCACTGAGCAATAGTCATTATGGCGCGTTACCTGATTTTTCTTTGGCACCAGGATGGTAGTGGTCTTCTTGAAGCTTGCGGAAACCTCAGATCGGAATGAGGAGAGGTTAAAGACGTCTGTGAATACTCCCGCTAGCTAGTCTGCACAGGGTCTGAGCACACAGCTGGGAATTCCATCCGGGTCAGTAACTTGCCACGGGTTCACCCTCATGAAGGAGTATCTGCCGCCTGCAGTGGTGACAGTGGGCATGGGTACACCCAAGCCTGTCAGGGCAAGTGACACCACTTCACTGGCCTTCTGCTCAAAGTGAACATGGAGTGCATTGAGCTCCTCAGGGAGGGATGCATTGTTATCAGTGATTCTACTCAGCTTCGCTTTGTAGCCTGTTACATCATGTAAACCATGCCACAGTTGACATGTATTCCCTTCATCAGGACTGGGGAGGGAGTAGGGAGCTTGGAAATAAAGGGAGGGGGCGGGGGCTGGGGGAAGGTGGGTGGGGTGGTGATAGATGGATGCAGGTAGGGGGTAGTGGAGATTGGTTAGTAGGATGGGAGGAGCGGATAGGTGGGAGAGAAGATGGACAGATTGTGGAAGAGAGGGAGGGTTGGACACAGAATGAGGCTGGGGGTGGGGAGATTTTAAAACTGGTGAATTCCATGTTTAGGCCATCAGGCTGTAGGTTGCTGAGGTTAAATATGAGGTGCTGTTCCTTCAGTTTGTGGGTGGTGTTATTGTGACACTGGAGGAGGACCAGGACAGACATGAAACCCAAGGAGTGGGAGGCGGAGTTAAAATGGTTGGCGACTGGAATGAGTTATTGATTGCAGTGTACAGAGGAGGTGAAAAGCTCATAACACCTGGTACCTAACACATAACATACTAACACCTTTCACCCCAACCTCAAACTCACCTGGACCGTCTCCGATACCTCCCTTCCCTTCCTGGATCTCTCCATCTCCAGCTCCGATTACCATCTCAGTACCAACATCTGTTTGAAACACACCTCCTCTCACCCACCTTCCTGCAAGACTGTGATCCCCTACTCCCAATTCCTCCTCCACTGTTCCCAAGATGGAGCATTCCATTCCTGAACATCCCAGATGTCCTCCTACTTCAAGGGCCGCAACTTTCCCCCTCTATTGATTCGTGATGCCTTCAACCGCATCTCTTGCGTTTCCCGCACCTCTGCCCTCACGCCCCCTCCCCTTAACAATAGTAAGGACAGTGTCCCCCCTTTACCCACATATCACCCTGACAACGTCTGCATCCATCACGTCATCCTCTGCCACTTCTGCCACCTACACTCCGACCACACAATCAATTAGATATTTCCTTCCCCACCTCTACCTGCCTTTCGTAGGGATAGGTCTCTCCTCAACTCCCTCATCCACTCCACACTCCCCACCAAACCCGGCATCTTTCCCTGCAACCACAGGAGGTGCTACACCTGCCCCTATACCTCCCCTCTCACACCCATCCAAGGCCCAGACAATCTTTTCAAATCCGACAGCGTTTTGCCTGAACATCATCTAACCTGGTCTACTGCGTTTGTTGCTCCTGATGTGACTTCCTCTACATTGGTGAGACCAAGTTCAGACTCAATGTCCGATTCACAGAGTATCTATGCTCTGCACGTGATAATCAACAACATCTTCTGGTTGCAAACCATTTTAACCTCCCCTCCCACTCCCTGGGCGACATGTCCATCCTGGGCCTCCTCCAGTATCACAATGGCATCACCGGCAAACTGGAGGAGCAGCACCTCATAGTCCACCTCGGGAGCTGACAGCCACCTGACCCGAACGTAGAAGTAACCAGTTTCAAAATCTCCCCACTCCTTGGCCTCATTCCATGTCCAACCGTTCCTCCTATTTCCACCTCCTTGACCTTACACAACCTGTCCATCTTCTGTCCCATCAATTTGCCCCACCCTTCCCATTGACCAATCTCCACGACCTCCTACCTACATCCACCTATCTTCCCCCAGCCCCACCCCCTTCCACTATTTATTTCTGAGCTCCCTTCCTCTCCCCAGTCCTGATGAAGGGTGTAAACCCCAAACATTAGCTTACCTGCTCCTCTCTTCCAGCTCCACACTGTATTGACTCCGACTCCAGGATTTCATTCCCTGCTATGGTGGGATTTGAACCCATGCTCCCAAACCATTAGCTGAGCTTCTGGCTTAATAATCTAGTGTTAATACCACTAGGTCATTGTCTCCCCTTGTTGCCCCCGAACCACTGCACTCTGTGCAGTGTAGGTGGACCTACAATGTCATGAGGGAGGGAATTCCAGGATTTTGACCCAGCGACAGTGAAGGAACAGTGGTATATTTCCAAGTAAAGGACAGCGAGTGCTTTGGAAGGGTATTTGAAGGGGCTAATATTCTCATGCTGCCCTTGTCTTTCTTGGTGGTAAAGGTTGGGTGCTTGGAAGATGTTGCCCAAAGAGCCCTGGTGAATTTCTGCAGCGTGTCTTGTAGAGAGTACACACTGCTGCTACTGAGTGCCAGAGATAATGGGAACTGCAGATGCTGGAGAATTCCAAGATAATAAAATGTGAGGCTGGATGAACACAGCAGGCCAAGCAGCATCTCAGGAGCACAAAAGCTGACGTTTCGGGCCTAGACCCTTCATCAGAGAGGGGGATGGGGAGTGGGAACTGGAATAAATAGGGAGGGGGGGGGGGCGGACCGAAGATGGAGAGTAAAGAAGATAGGTGGAGAGAGTGTAGGTGGGGAGGTAGGGAGGGGATAGGTCGGTCCAGGGAAGACGGACAGGTCAAGGATGTGGGATGAGGTTAGTAGGTAGATGGGGGTGCGGCTTGGGGTGGGAGGAAGGGATGGGTGAGAGGAAGAACCGGTTAGGGAGGCAGAGACAGGTTGGACTGGTTTTGGGATGCAGTGGGTGGGGGGGAAGAGCTAGGCTGGTTGTGTGGTGCAGTGGGGGGAGGGGACGAACTGGGCTGGTTTAGGGATGCAGTAGGGGAAGGGGAGATTTTGAAACTGGTGAAGTCCACATTGATACCATATGGCTGCAGGGTTCCCAGGCGGAATATGAGTTGCTGTTCCTGCAACCTTCGGGTGGCATCATTGTGGCACTGCAGGAGGCCCTACTGAGTGCCGGTGGTGGAGGGAGTGAATGTTTGTGGATGTGGTGCTGAACAAGTGGCTGCTTTGCCCTGGATGGTGTTGAAGTTTCCTGTATTACAGTGAGGCCTAATCTTTACTCCTTTGACTACAAGGACACACTGAAATGGTGAATGACGACATAAAAATCTCACTTCTGGTAAAACCAGTTTGACTGGAAGGAGAGACTCCCAGTCCAAACCTGTTAATTAAATATGGGAAAAATCAAAGCCAAACCTTCCCTGCCCAAGCTTCAAAATCTCCCCCACCGCATTCCAAAACCAGCTCAGCTCCTCCCCGCCTCCCTAACCTGTTCTTCCTCTCAGCTATCCCCTCCTCCCACCTCAAGCCACACCTCCATTTCTTACCTACTAACCTCATCCTGACCCCTTGACCTGCCCATCCTCCACGGACTGACCTATCCCTCCCTACCTCCCCACCTACACTCACCTCTACATGCTCCATCCCTGCCTCTTTAACTTGTCTGTCTCCTCTCCACCTATCTTCTCCTCTATCCATCTTCGATCCATCTCCCACTCTCTCCCTATTTATTTCAGAACCATCTCCCCCGCTCCCTTTTCTGATGAAGGGTCTAGGCCCGAAATGTCAGCTTTTGTGCTCCTAAGATGCTGCTTGGCCTGTTGTGTTCATCCAGCTCCACACTTTGTTATCTCGGATTCTCCAGCATCTGCAGTTCCCATTATCCCAGCCTAGTCATCACTTCAATGCAGACAGCATTTAGGGAACTTCAATAACAAGGTGTAGAGATGGATGAACACAGCAGGCCAGGCAACATCAGAGGAGCAGGGAGGCTGGAGTTTCAGGCCTAGACCCTTCTTCAGAAATGGACCTTCGCTGTTTCTCCCACTCCCAGTGCAATCGGGAACTCTCATGCCCAGTTGCTGTTCTTCCAGGGAATTAACTGGTTTTGTTCATTGAGGTGTCATACTGAGACAATTGTCTCATACACATGTCAGATGAGTCAAGGCTTTCTGAGGATGAACAACAGATAATTACTTGGGGTGGAGATGAATTACTGGCAGTGAGGGAACTTTAGAAGGATGATATTTTTCCAACCAGGCGTTAACTCTACAATTCTCACTCTGCAAACTTCCAACAGTGATTAATCTGTAATTGGTCTCTGAATGTTTATGGATTGTGTGATGACTGGATGGCACAGCCTTTCCTTCATCCCACTACACCAGGGGTCATGACATCAATTTAACTGTTTGACATTGTTTCCAAAATGGCCAATTATCTGCTTTTTCTATCTCAGATTTAGGATAAAAAAACCCATCAAACTGGTTACTGCAATGAGCACAAATTTACTGATTGACTGCAACATGAAATAAAACTGCTCCACAAAGGTACAGGTTTGGTTAACACACAGTTTGTAACATGAAATGTTGATATCTCTCAGGCGCACATTCATACACAAATATACACACTGGCACAAGCAGACACACACACACACACACACACACACACACACACACACACACAGTGACACACATGTAGACACACAGATACACACATATATAGACCCATACATGTACACGTAAATATACACACATACAACACGTACAGGCATATGCACACTCAAACATACGAACTCACAAACACAGATAATAAAATGTGAGGCTGGATGAACACAGCAGGCCCAGCAGCATCTCAGGAGCACAAAAGCTGACGTTTCGGGCCTAGACCCTTCATCAGAGAAACAGTCAGCTTTTGCAGTGGGACCACAGTGGTGTATTGGTAATGTCGCTGGATTAGTAATCTAGAGCCCCAGGATAGTAAACTGCTGACCAAGAGTTTGTATCCCATGACTATAGATGGTGAAATTTGAATTCAGTTAATAAACCTTGAATTAAAAGTTTGCCTCATTGTAACTCTGAAACAATTGTTGTTAAAAACACATCTGGTTCACTAATGTCCCTTAGAGACAGAAATCTACCATCCTTACCTGGTCTGGTCAATACGTGACTCCAGGTCCACATTAATGTGGTTTACTCAATTCTACCCTCTGCAACGGCCCAACTGCTGAAACGAGGAATTAAACTGGATAGACCATCCACCATTGAGCAAGATACCAGAAATGACACCAGCAAACACAATCCTGTCTACCCTGCAAAGTTGCCCCATTTAACATCTGGGAGTTTGAGAGAACATTGAGAGAACTGTCTCATAAAATAGTCAAAGTTCAGCCTGACATGAAGGCTGCTCGCTGAATCTAGCTTACAATGCCCCAGACACCACCATCACCATCCCTGGATATGTCCTGTCCCACCAGCAGCACAGGTCCAGTAGAGGTGTCAGCACAGTGGGAGGGAGTTGTCCTGGAGTCCTCAACGTTGACTCTGGACCCCATGAAGCCTCATGGCTTCAGGTTAAACATGAACAAGGAAACCTCCTGCTGATTACCACATACTGCCCTCCCTCAGCTAATGAATCAGTACCTCTCTATTTTGAGCTACACTTAGGGGAAGCACTGGGGATGGCAAGGACACAGAGTGTACTCTGGGTGGGGGATTTCAATGCCCGCCACCAAGAGTGACTCAGCAGCAGTGCTACTGATCGAGCTGGTCGGGTCCTAAAGGATATAGCTGCTAGACTGGGTCTGCGGCAGGTGATGAGGGAACCAACAAGAGGGAAAAACACACTTGGCCTCATTCTTACCAATCTGCCAGCTGCAGTTGCATCTGTCCATGACAGTATCGGTAAGAGTGACAATCGCATGGACCTTGTGGAGACGAAGCCCTGCCTTCACATTGAGAACAACCTCCATCGTGTTGTGTGGCACTATCACCGAGCTCAATGGGACAGACTTCGCACAGATCTAGCATCTCAAGACTCAAGGCATCCATGAGGCGCTGAGGGCCAACAGCAGCAGAATTGTACTCCAGCACAATCTGTCACCTCATGTCCCGGCATATCCCCCAATCAACCACTACCATCAAGCCAGGGGATCAACCCTGGTTCAATGGACATTGCAGGAGGGCATGCCAGGAGCTGCACCAGGCATACCTGAAGATGAGGTGTCAGCTGGTGAAGCCACCAAACAGGACTACTTACACACCACACAGTGTAAGCAGCAAGTGATACACAAAATTAAGCAATCCCACAACCAACGGATCAGATCTAAGCTCTGCAGTCCTGCCACATCCAGTCGTGAATGGTGTTGGACAATTAAACATCTCACTGGAGGACGAGGCTTCAAAATGATGGGAAGCCCAGTGCATCAGTATAAAGGATAAAGCTGATGAAGTTGCTGCAATCTTCAACCAGATGTGCCAACTGGATGATCCATCTCAGCCTCCTCCAGCCGTTCCCAGCTTCACAGATGCCAATCTCCAACCAATTCAATTCAGTCGATATCAGCAATGGCTAAAGATGTTGAATCCTGCAATGCTAACAGCGTGAGAGCTAGCTGCATCCCTAGCCAAGCTCTTCCTGTACAATGGTACTTAGCTCATGATGAGGAAAATTGCCAATCTCAGTCCAAGAACACCTCTACAGGAATTCCTCAGCTTAGTGTCATACACCCAACTGCCTGAAACCACTCAATCCACATTATGTCTGAAGTGGAAATCATTATTATTGATTACAAAACAATCAGCATCATTCACAGCACCTAGGTTTGGAGACCCCAAGAACTAACGATGCTAGAGTCAGCGATAACACAGTGTGGAGCTGGAGGAACACAGTAGGCCAGGCAGCATCTGCGGAGCATGAAAGCTGACATTTCAGGTGATGACCTTACTTCAGAAAATTTTCTGGTCCTGGCAGAAAATTTTCTGAAAAAGGGTCCCGAAAGGAAACGTCAGCTTTCCTGTTCCTCAGATACTGACTGGCCTGCTGTGTTCCTTCAGCTCCACACTGTGTTACCTCAGATATGGAATCGGCTTGTGTACATATGAAGAAAAAGTGGGATAACATTCAGGCTTGGGTAAATGGCAAGACACAACATTTCCAGACAAATGTTACGCAAAGAACATCTGCAACAAGAGAAACTATCAGATCTTGAAATTCAATGGCCTTACTATCACTGAAATCTCCCATAATTAGTACCATGGAAGTATAGCATTGACCAAAAACTGAAGAGGACCAAGCATATGAATATTATGGTTACAAGAGCAGGTCAGAGGCTCAGAATCAGAGGCTAGTCCAACAACACTCACAAAACTCAACACCATCAAGGAAAAAGCAGCCCACTTGACTGGCACGCCATCAACATCATCCACATTTGCTCCCTTCACCACTAATACAGTAGCAGCAGTCTGTACCGTCTACAGGATACATTGCCCTTACTGACTTTCAAATCCACAAGCCCTTCCATCCAGAAGGATAAGGGTAACAGATACATGTGGATCCCTTTCCCTGAAAGTTCCACTCCAAGCCACTCACCATCCTGACTTGGAAATATATCACCATTCCTTCAGTGTCTCTGGGACAATATCATGGAACTCTCTCTTTCATGACATTGTGGGTCCACCTACAACACACAGACTCACAAGGAAGAGGTATTAGAAATCCTACAGAGGGTGAAGATAGATAAGTTCCCTGGGCCGGATGCATTTATCCTAGGATCCTCTGGGAAGCCAGGGAGGAGATTGCCGAGCCTTTGGCATTGATCTTTAACACATCTTTGTCTACAGGAATAGTGCCAGATGGCTGGGGGATAGCAAATGTGGTTCCCCTGTTCAAGAAGGGGAGTAGAGACAACCCTGGTAATTATAGACCAGTGAGCCTTACCTCAGTTGTTGGTAAAGTGTTGGAAAAGGTTATATGGGATAGAATTTTATAATCATCTAGAAAAGAATAAATTGATTAGGGATAGTCAGCACGGTTTTGTGAAGGGAAGGTCGTGCCTCACAAACCTTATTGAGTTCTTTGAGAAGGTGACCAAACAGGTAGATGAGAGTAAACCGGTTGATGTGGTGTATATGGATTTCAGCAAGGCGTTCGATAAGGTTCCCCACAATAGGCTATTGTACAAAATGCAGAGGAATGAGGTTGTGGGAGATATAGCAATTTGGATCGGAAATTGGCTTGCTGAAAGAAGACAGAGGGTGGTAGTTGATGGGAAATGTTCATCCTGGAGGCCAGTTACTAGTGGTGTACCGCAAGGGTCGGTGTTGGGTCCACTGCTGTTTGTCATTTTTATAAATGACCTGGATGAGGGCGTAGAAGGATGGGTTAGTAAATTTGCAGACGACACTAAGGTTGGTGGAGTTGTGGATAGTGACGAAGGATGCTGTAGGTTGCAGATAGACATAGATAAGCTGCAGAGCTGGGCTGAGAGGTGGCAAATGGAGTTTAATTCAGACAAGTGTGAGGTGATGCACTTTGGTAGGAGTAACCGGAAGGCAAAGTACAGGGCTAATGGTAAGATTCTTGGTAGTGTAGATGAGCAGAGAGATCTCGGTGTCCATGTACACAGATCCTTGAAAGTTGCCACCCAGTTGACAGGGCTGTTAAGAAGGCATACAGTGTTTTAGCTTTTATTAATAGAGGAACCAAGAGGTTATGGTGAAGCTGTACAAAACTCTGGTGCGGCCGCACTTGGAGTATTGTGAACAGTTCTGGTCACCGCATTATAAGAAGGATGTGGAAGCTTTGGAAAGGGTGCAGAGGAGATTTACTCGGATGTTGCCTGGTATGGAGGGAAGTTCTTACGAGGTAAGGCTGAGGGACTTGAGGCTGTTTTCATTAGAGAGAAGAAGGTTGAGAGGTGACTTAATTGAAACATATAAAATAATCAGAGGGTTAGATAAGGTGGATAGGGAGAGCCTTTTTCCTAGGATGGTGACGGCGAGCATGAGGGGGCATAGCTTTAAATTGAGGGGTGAAAGATATGGGACAGATGTCAGAGGTAGTTTCTTTACTCAGAGAGTAGTAAGGGAATGGAACGCTTTGCCTGCAACGGTAGTAGATTCACCAACTTTAGGTACATTTAAGTCGTCATTGGACAAGCATATGGATGTACATGGAATAGTGTAGGTTCGATGGGCTTCAGATTGGTATGACAGGTCGGCACAACATCGAGGGCCGAAGGGCCTGTACTGTGCTGTAATGTTCTATGTTCTATGTTCTATGACTGCACCAGTTCACCACCACATTCTCAAGGACAATTAGGGATGAGCAATAAAATGCTGTACAACCAGTGATGCCCACATCCCTGTGAATGAATCAAGAAAACATACCAGTGTGGTCAGGCCACGTATGATCTCCAGGATTGTTACAGAAATATTCAAACTTACTTCATCAGCATGGAGAAAATCCCCAATTTTAAACCTAACCTGAACAGACAGTATTCGTGCAGCCAGGCCTTGGACAATCAACTTCCTGCCAAATCATGTTAGCTTGGAACTGCCCGGCCAGGTACTAATTGGCACATTGTCTCAGAATGAACCATGGTTTACACATCCAGACTCAGCAGACCCAGCACAACAGGAGGCTAGATGCATAGGTGTGACAAGGCTGGCACGTAACTGTTGAAGGGTCAAAACCATTTCTGCCATCTCCAAATATGGAAAGCCATCATCTTATTGGATATTCCTGCCCCTGCCCGATGCTGCTATTAGCCACAAGCCACAGAACCTTCATGAAGGGTCTGAACATGAGGAATAAAAGGGCTAACATGGACCCCCAGCTCCCTCTGCTTTTCGCATCTTCTTCAATGATATCTCCAGCGAGGCCACATCAGTGAGACAACCCAAAGACCAGAAGCAGCCCTAGGTATCAAAGCCCAGATTAACAACTGCAGATCCTGAAACATCAGGCGACCCTCAAAGCCTCACTGGGTATTACAGTCCTTTCAAACTAGCAGGTCAAATACAGCAGTAGGGTTCAGTGCCTAGGGTGTGGTGAATCCTCAGAAACTCATGTCTGATGTAGACAGCTAGTGTCAATGAGACTGCTTACTTCAGATTGTTTTCTGAACAGTCCTATAAAGAGATTCACAGAGTTTGATAGAGGTTAATTAAATCCAATCATAGAGTGTGACAAATATTATTTTTCCTTGATAATGTGTTCAATAAAGATATGATGGACCCTCCCTTGAACCTTTTTCCTTTTGTCTACCATATTGTGTAATGCACCAGAGTTAAAGGGGTTATTGCAAACTGTTTTGCAAAGGCCAGTCAGGTGTATTTACCTACATTTCACTAAACACCAGAAATATTGAAAACCTCCTCACTGGGTCTTCATGCTAACCACTGAATCAGTTTACCAGCTGCTGCACTGGACAATTCTTTTTCATAAACAGGACAGCTGAGCTGGAAAGCTTTCTCCTTTCGCCGAGTTGAACAGCAAAACTTCACCATCACGACCAAAAAAACTGACAAAATCTCCACAGCCTCCAAATTACTGTTCAAGCAGATCAAGCATAAAAACCAAGCAAGCAATTTCTGAAAAAATCAATTCAAGCAATTAGTGGGCAACAAGGGGTTTTGCAGAAATATCTTTTTCTTCCTAAGGATATAGTTCACTGCACCTTTTCATGAACCTTTAAATAACAAAACAAAACAGTATCCAGATTATTCCACAAGACTTAAAATAAATCTACTTTTCCACAAGAGGTTCAAAGCTTAAATCCTCAAACTAATATAAAATTTGAAGCCTTCATATCCAATTTGTGGCCTTTAGAGGAAAGGAAAGGCACATTCACTAAATGTTTCTTCCTGTCCCGCAGGCCCGACCAGGCCCCCTCCACCGACACTCTCATCCGCCTAGCGGAACTCGTCCTCACACTCAACAACTTCTCTTTTGACTCCTCCCACTTCCTACAGACTAAGGGGGTGGCCATGGGCACCCGCATGGGCCCCAGCTATGCCTGCCTCTTTGTAGGTTACGTGGAACAGTCCATCTTCCGCACCTACACAGGCCCCAAACCCCACCTCTTCCTCCGGTACATTGATGACTGTATCGGCGCCGCCTCTTGCTCCCCAGAGGAGCTCGAACAGTTCATCCACTTCACCAACACCTTCCACCCCAACCTTCAGTTCACCTGGGCCATCTCCAGCACATCCCTCACCTTCCTGGACCTCTCAGTCTCCATCTCAGGCAACCAGCTTGTAACTGATGTCCATTTCAAGCCCACCGACTCCCACAGCTACCTAGAATACACCTCCTCCCACCCACCCTCCTGCAAAAACTCCATCCCCTATTCCCAATTCCTCCGCCTCCGCCGCATCTGCTCCCACGATAAGACATTCCACTCCCGCACATCCCAGATGTCCAAGTTCTTTAAGGACCGCAACTTCCCCCCCACGGTGATTGAGAACGCCCTTGACCGCGTCTCCCGCATTTCCCGCGACACATCCCTCACACCCCGCCCCCGCCACAACCGCCCCAAGAGGATCCCCCTCGTTCTCACACACCACCCTACCAACCTCCGGATACAACGCATTATCCTCCGACACTTCCGCCATTTACAATCCGACCCCACCACCCAAGACATTTTTCCATCCCCACCCCTGTCTGCTTTCCGGAGAGACCACTCTCTCCGTGACTCCCTTGTTCGCTCCACACTGCCCTCCAACCCCACCACACCCGGCACCTTCCCCTGCAACCGCAGGAAATGCTACACTTGTCCCCACACCTCCTCCCTCACCCCCATCCCAGGCCCCAAGATGACATTCCACATTAAGCAGAGGTTCACCTGCACATCTGCCAATGTGGTATACTGCATCCACTGTACCCGGTGCGGCTTTCTCTACATTGGGGAAACCAAGCGGAGGCTTGGGGACCGCTTTGCAGAACACCTCCGCTCAGTTCGCAACAAACAACTGCACCTCCCAGTCGCAAACCATTTCCACTCCCCCTCCCATTCTCTTGATGACATGTCCATCATGGGCCTCCTGCACTGCCACAATGATGCCACCCGAAGGTTGCAAGAACAGCAACTCATATTCCGCCTGGGAACCCTGCAGCCATATGGTATCAATGTGGACTTCACCAGTTTCAAAATCTCCCCTTCCCCCACTGCATCCCTAAACCAGCCCAGTTCATCCCCTCCCCCCACTGCACCACACAACCAGCCCAGCTCTTCCCCCCCACCCACTGCATCCCAAAACCAGTCCAACCTGTCTCTGCCTCCCTAACCGGTTCTTCCTCTCACCCATCCCTTCCTCCCACCCCCAGCCGCACCCCCAGCTACCTACTAACCTCATCCCACCTCCTTGACCTGTCCGTCTTCCCTGGACTGACCTATCCCCTCCCTACCTCCCCACCTACACCCTCTCCACCTATCTTCTTTGCTCTCCATCTTCGGTCCGCCTCCCCCTCTCTCCCTATTTATTCCAGTTCCCTCCCCCCATCCCCCTCTCTGATGAAGGGTCTAGGCCCGAAACGTCAGCTTTTGTGCTTCTGAGATGCTGCTTGGCCTGCTGTGTTCATCCAGCCTCACATTTTATTATCTTGGAATCTCCAGCATCTGCAGTTCCCATTATCTCTTCACTAAATGTTATTGGTTCAGCAACAAAGCAGGATCACTTCCAGCAGCTTCACACACAGCTTGAGCAGTGCTCGCTACCCATACAGCCATGTGGCTATGACTCTGTGTGTTGATTGTCTTCCTAATTGCAAACTCTACCAGCAAGACTTAAAGTACAACAACAAGGGAGTGATGATGAACTTGTGCAGACAGTTGTTAGACCTCAGCTGGAGTATTGTGTTTGATTGTGAGCTCCATGTTATATGGGCGTGAATGGATTGGAGACAGTGCAGAAAAAGGTGTATAAGAATGCTCCCAGGGATCAGAAACTTCAGCGATGATGACAGATTGAAGAAGTTGGATGGTACAGTGGCTCGGTGGTTCGCACTGCTGCCTCACAGTGCCAGGGACCTGGGTTCAATTCCATCCTTGTGTGACTGTCTGTGTGGAGCGTGCACATTCTCCCTGTGTCTGTGTGGGTCTCCTCCAGGTGTTCCAGTTTCTTCCCTTTCTTCCAAAATGTGCGGGCTTAGCTATGGGAAATGTGGGGTTACAGGAATAGGGTGAGATGCTTCTCAGAAGGTCAGTGCAGAGCTGATGGACCAAATGGCCTCTTTCCACTCTGTAGGGATTCAATGATTATTCTAACTTGGGACTATTGCCCTAGGAAAGAAGAAGGCTGACAGGAGATTTGATAGAGTTTTACAATGTCATGGTCGGTCTGGACAAAATAGCTCGGGAGGAGCTGTTCCTGCAAATGAATTTAAAAAAACGAGAGGACATAGATTAAAGTGATGTGTGAAAGAAACAAGGGTCATGTGAGGGGAAAAATAGGCTTCTTCACACAGTGAGTAGTTAGGGACTGGAAATGTGGTGGGGGCAGATTCAATTGAGACATTGAAGAGGGGCATTGGATAACTGGATCGATAAGGATAAAAGAGCAGGAGATTGGCACTGGATAATAAAACTGGTCAGGTGGAATGGGAGCAATGGCATCCTTCTGCACCAGAACAGTTCTGTGAAGATGTGGAAAAGAACTGGGAAGATGTCGCACAGTTGGACATCCGCACTTGAATTGCCCAAATACTCATCATTTAAGATAACAAAGTGTGAAGCTGGGTGAACACAGCAGGCCAAGCAGCATCTCAGGAGCACAAAAGCTGACGTTTCGGGCCTAGACCCTTCATCAAAGAGGGGGATGGGGAGAGGGTTCTGGAATAAATAGGGAGAGAGGGGGAGGCGGACCGAAGATGGAGAGAAAAGAAGATAGGAAAAACTGCTTGATGTCCAAACGTGACTGGCATTTGTTGATATGTGGTTGTAGGGGGACAAAGGTGAGCCCCTTGCTTAGGACTGACCATTCGTCCTCACTCAATGGGAGACCTGGGGGGATGGTGAAGATGCGGCAGGGCTCAGTGTGGCTGTCTTCTCTGGGGTTACTGGCTGTGGAAGTTGTGGGCGGAGCGATGAGGTCGTCGGCTGTGGGCGGGGTTCCGTTGGCGTAGCTGGGGCAGGTTGGATTGCAGTGCCTGGAGATGCCGGCACAAAGGCTGCGAGTGTCTGTTTCAGGACTCGCAGGGCACTCGTCTCTTAATGTCCTTTAGAGAAGGAAACTGCCATCCTGGTTACCTGGTTTGGCCTACAAGTCACTTCAGACCCACAACAATGTGGTTGACTCTGTGGTTGCCCTCTGGGCAATTCAGGATGGGCAATAAATGCTGCCTAGACAGCATGCCCCTCATCCTGTGAACAAATAAAGGATACAATCCCGGGAATCCATTGGGGGGAATGGCATCTCCAAAGAAGTTGGCCTGTATGAGATTGGTGAGGGGAACCTCTACAGCACAGAGACAGAGAGATGGCCCAGACTGGCAACACTAACGTCCAAGTTATACATACTGCTGGAAAAGCAGCTGAGGAAGGGACGCTCGGCTGTGTAAGGAAAACCCAGCGTAGTCCATAGGAAGAGGGTTTACACGATGAACAGACTGTTAAGATGGAAGGGGAGGGGATTAAAATGGTCTGGGCCAGGGCCAGAGGCTGTGGTTATACCATTCAACACGGGAGCAGGGGAACTGGGCATCAGAATGATTTTGTGTGGGTGAGCAATGCCACAGCGCCTTCATGAGTAAAGTCTCTCCCGTTCTGCTGCCTAAAACATCCATCCCATTGGAATCACGAGGAAAATCCAGTGGCACATTCCAAATGGGAAACATACAGGGAGATGGAGGAATTGAACCTTACATTAAAGTTTATAACACTGGCTGTACTGAGCTGCGTCAGGTGGCGCAATGTTTGGGGTTGGTTTCTGGGTGAGAAGTGGGCAGATAGCCACCATGGGGGTGAGGGTGGGGACCCATTTTCATGAATGTTTCCTGTTGCTTTGGGTTGGGGAGAGCAGTGTAAGAAACCGGACCACAGCGGCAACAACAGCAGCTGGATCTTGCCTCCAAGTCACTCACTGTAGAGACTGACTCATCCCTTTGGCCCATTCCTTCAAGCACGATCTTGTAAAGTGATCTTGTCAGCTGCTTACAGTCCAAAGACCTTTTCTGAAACTGATCCAGGACCCTTAAAAATAGCAGGCTCCCCACTCCCGGGAGTTCAGTGTGCGCTTGGGTTCTGGGCAGGTCAACAAAAAAAAAACACATCTTTCACGGGTTCCAGCTGCAGTTCGCCTGAGGAATTATCCAACATTAGAGCTCCTTCTTTCGGCATCAAAACTTCCAGTGTGGTTTGAAATTCCAGCTGCTCATGAGGAAGTTGGAATCAGCCTGATCTCTCCCCTGGGACATTAGGAATCAGGTATGGGAGCTGTTCTCTTTCCAATTCCCACTCGAGCGTTCGGTCAGACCTACCTGCATTCAACTCAAACAATAGCAGCTCAGAGAGAGAGAGAAAAAAAAATCATGTTTTGAAGCGAAGTTGCATTTTCTTTTCTGTTGTGAAAGATCGGTGAAAGAAGGTGTGAGTAGAGTTTGAGAAGCGCCCTTCCTCCCCAGCCCTGGCCTTGCTGTACCCCCGTGTGAAACCCAACTCCTTAACAGAGTCTCCAGAACATTTCCCAGCTCTCGTAGCGCTCTCCCCCAGGGGACAGGGCAGAATGAAGAACCGTTTCTGTAAAAGGGGAGGGTGAAAACTCCCTGAAATGGAGCCCAGCATGGCCCCTGAGCTGTTTCAGCAGCAGCCTGATATTGAACCACCCACCCACTCCGGTTCTGGGACACTTACCCTCTAATCCTAACAAGTGGGCTGCACTATCCAACAGAGTGCACGGGCTCGGCTACCTAAGTCTCTGAAAGTGGTGCCTCAGATAGACTGGGTAGTGACGAAGGTGCTTAGCATACTTGTGTTCCTTGCTCAGACCACTGAGTATAGGAGATGGGGCCTTGTGTTGTAATTGTACAGGACATTGGTGAGGTCACTTGTGGAGTTCTATATGGTCCAAAGTCCACAGTCCAAAGATGTATAGGTTGGGTGGATTGGCCGTGCTAAATTGCCCGCTGTGTTCCGGGATGTGCAGCTTAGGTGGGCTATAGGGGGATGGCTCTGGGTGAGATGCTCTGAGGGTCGGCATAGACTTGTTGGGCCGAAGGGCCTGTTTCCACACTGTAGGGATTCTATGTTCTATGTATAATTCTGGTCGCCCTGTTGTAGGAAGGATATTATTAAATTGGAGAGGGTTCAGAAAAGATTTACCAGAATGTGGGAGAGGCTAAATAGGCTGGGGCTTTTTCACTGGAGCAGAGGAGGTTGAGGGGTGATCTTATAGAGATTTATAAAATCATGAGGGGCATGGTTAGAGTGAACAGCAAAGGTCTTTTTCCCTGAGGGTACAGGAATCCAAAACTAGTGGGGTTATTTTTAGTGGGAAAGGAGAAAGTTTTAAAAGGGACTTGAGGGGCGATCTTTTTCACACAGAGGGTGGCCCATGTGTGGAATGAAGTGCCAGCGGAAGGGGCAGATGCAGGTACAGTTACAACATTTAAAAGACATTCGACAGGTACACGAATGGGAAAGGTTTAGAGGGATATGGGCCCAAAGGCAGGCAAATGAGACAAGTTTCGTTTGGAAAACCTGGTCAGGCACGGACGAGTTGGGCCAAAGGGTCTGTTTCTGTGCTGTGTGACTTTGTGACTCTATGTCCTCTCATAAAGACAAAGCAAACAATGGACGCAAACTGCTTCCAACAACTGCTAGTCTTTGGGCTCTATCCTTCCGCCAGGCCCTGCACATTCTCACTGGAGCCTGCTGTAAGATTGCACAGTGATCAAGGACAGTAAACTGCCCTTTCCTCACAGCCAGTGGGTGCTTTCTGACCCAGAGGGTTCTCTGCTCCAATGCTCAAGCCCAGTCAGCATAGCATCATTTTCTTCATTAAATTCACTCTGCCTGGGCTTGGACTGGATTCCACTGTGTGCCATTCAGCAATGACCTTGCCGTACAAAGTACAAGATTGCGAGTTTACACCATGTTGTTTCTTTGGTGGATTCTGCAAACAGCAGGGTTCAGCT
>NC_081368.1:3487795-3492795 GCF_030684315.1 Stegostoma tigrinum | reverse complement strand
GGCGGACCGAAGATGGAGAGAAAAGAAGATAGGTGGAGAGGAGATTATAGGTAGGGAGGTAGGGAGGGGATAGGTCAGTCCAGGGAAGACGAACAGGTCAAGGAGGTGGGATGAGGTGGTAGTGATGAACTTGGCTAAATTTAATCTGAAGAATTAACTGGACACAGATCTTTATTCATAGAGTCATGGGGTTATACAGCTTGGAAATAAGCCGTTCAGTACAACTCAGCCAAACTAAACTAATTCCATTTGCCTGCATTTGGCCCGTATTCCTCTAGATCTTTTCAGCAATGTACCTGTCCAAATGTCTTTTAGATATTACCTCTACCTCCTCTCTGGCAGCTCATTCTATACTCACACCACCCTGTGTTTGAAAAGGTTGCCCCTCAAGTCACTATTTAATCCCTCCCCTCTCACCATAAATCAATGCCCCCTCATTTTGGACTCCCCTACCCTGGGGAAAAAGCCTTCACTATTCACCCTATCCATGCCGCCATGATTTTATAAACCTCTGTAAGGCCACCCCTACGCTCCAGGGAAAACAGTCCCAGCCTATCAAGACTGTCCTTTAAACTCAAGCCCTCCCGTTCTGGCACCATCCTTGTAAATATTTTCTGCACACTCTCCAGTTTAATAACATTTCCAATTTAATAGCAGGGTGACACAAACTTCAAAAATGGTTTCACCAATGTCCTCTACATCCTCAACATGATGTTCCAACTCCTACATTCAACGGCCTGAGTAAGGAAAGCAAGTGAGCTAAATACCTTCTTCACCAGCCTTCCAAGGAACTATGGGCCTCTGCTTTCAACAACATTCCAGGGAGTGGCTGTTTAAAGAGAGAACACTCCTACAGATGAATATTTTGATCTTTCTGATAGCTCATTTACTGTTCAGGTTGGCTAAGAGGAACCACTCTGATCCTGGCTTTTAGAGCATAGAACATAGAACAGCCCAGTGCAGGAACAGATTCTTCAGTCCATCATCTCTATACTGGCCATGATGCCATTCTAAATTAATCCTATCTGCCTGTACATGGTCTGTATCCCACTATACCCTGCCCGTCCACGTGTCTGTCTAAGTGCCTCTTCAATGTTGCTGTCATATTTGCCTCTACCACCTCCTCCGACAACATGGTTCCAGGCGCCTACCAGCCTCTGTGTAAAAACCTTTCCTCACACATGTCCTTAAAGCATTTTCCTTCTCACCTTAAACCTCAGCCCCCCTTAGTATTTGACATTTCCACCCTGGGAAAAGGATTGACTCTCCACCAAATCCATGCCTCTCTCAATTGTGTATACTTCTATCAGGTTGTCCCTCGGCCTCCTGTGATCTGGTAAACAATCCAAGTTTGTATCACCTCTCCTTGCAGCTAATGCACTCCAGTCCAGGTAAACCTCTTTGGAAGTGTCTCTACAGCCTCCATATCCTCCTATAGTGTGGTGACCAAAACTGCGCACAATGCTCCAGACATAACAAGCCTTACAAACCTTGTGAAAATGTACAAAAATCACAAACAGACAGTGACACTAAGACATAATCACAAGCAGATGGTGTTGGCTCTGACAGCACCAGGATGTTCGGTCCATGTAGGAATCAATGACACTAAGAAATAACATGGGAACAGACTGCAGATTTCTTACAAACTAAAACAAGGCAACATTAAATCCCATGGAAATGTATCACGGTTATAGACTGAGAACCAGTTAAAGGCCTTTTAGTAAAACCTCATGTGATGACACAGCGACAAAAGGCTAGCAGCCAGCAGTGCAAATATCACTGTGGTACATTGTGGAGATGGAATGAACCAATCGGTGATTTATATGCTGCTTCAATAACCATTATATTCCACATTATTGCAAAACTTCTCCTTCTGTGTTAGTGCCTTTCAAAGAGGGGAATTCTGACCCTCACCCCTCTGGGGTTGGGAAGTGGGTGGGGTACAGGTAAGATCTGTATTGGTGTATATCTGACTGGCCACAAATGATGCGCTGGACATTTCATCTTCCTGGAGATGACAGGATAGGACAACGAACACTGCATTATTGTGACACCCGGGCTCCAACACTTAACATATACGAGCACAAGTTCCATTAAACTTCCTCATCGCCACCAAACTTCACCAATTCTACATGCTATTCCCCAACTCAATAGGAATCTGAATACTATAAAAAAACAGAAAAAGAGGAACTCAGCAGGGTTGACGGTATCTGCAGAGAGAGAAACGCAGTTAACATTTTGAGTCTTGACACTCGGTAACTGGAAACAACACTTGTCATTTGGAAGAGCATAGCACAGGACCTCAGTCTGGTGCTGTTCAAACCAATGCTATCTGCCTGTGATTCTGTCTTTGTGTTACCGTCTGCATGCAGTTTGGTATGTTCTTGCATGGTATGTAAAGGAAGATAGATTTCCTTCTCTAAAAGGCACCAGTGGGTTTCTTTACGAAAGTTGACAATCGTTACATGGCTATCTTTAAGTTAGCTTTTCATTCTAAGGATATTCATTTTCATGAAGTCTGATTTGAAACCATCTCCCCAGGAAATTAACATGGGATTGTGAATTCCCAGCTCAGTGTCATTAGCACAATGCCTCTCGTTTTTATGTAGTGTGTGTCTGTTTATGTGCCTGTATGTGTCTCGTTCTGTGTGGGTCTATATCTGGGTGTGCTGTATATGTGTATATATGTGCGTGAGGGTGCGCATTTGCCTTTGTTTGTATACATGAGAACTGGAAGCAGGATGAGTAAACCTGACTCTTTGATTCAGTTCACCTGTATGTGATTCTGTGTATATCTGTGTGTAAATGAATAACTGCTTGTTGTGTGTGTGTGACTGTGTGTATACAAACAGTTGTCTTTTGACCACGTGCGTATGTGAATACACCTTTTGGTTTGTGTATATCTGTGTCTGTATGTGAATCGCCAAAAATAACTTATTATCTATTTTTCTAATATATTGTTGGACCTTTTCCTTTTTTATTTTTCTAATCATTTCCCCCAAGAATTTGTCCTTAAGAATCTGTACCTTGGTACCTAAGATGGTGCCATAAGTGCTGACTTGCAAACTTTTCATTATAGTCATGTGTGCACATGTAATAATAAAGCTAATTCTAATTCTAATGTCTACGTGTATATGGACAGCTGCCTGTTGTACATGTGTCTATCTGTGTGTATATGAATAGCTGTGTGCTGTATATGTGTCTATCTGTGTGGATATGAATAGCTGTGTGTTGTATATGTGTATATCTGTATGTATATGAATAGCTGTGTGTTGTATATGTGTATATCTGTGTGTATATGAATAGCTGTGTGTTGTATATGTGTATATCTGTGTGTATATGAATAGCTGTGTGTTGTATATGTGTCTATCTGTGTGTATATGAATAGCTGTGTGTTGTATATGTGTATATCTGTGTGTATATGAATAGCTGTGTGTTGTATATGTGTATATCTGTGTGTATAAGAATAGCTGTGTGTTGTATATGTGTATATCTGTATGTATAAGAATAGCTGTGTGTTGTATATGTGTTTATCTGTGTGTATATATGAATAGCTGTGTGTATATATGTATATATCTGTGTGTATATGAATAGCTGTGTGTTGTATATGTGTATATCTGTGTGTATAAGAATAGCTGTGTGTTGTATGTGAGCATATCTGTGTGTATAAGAATAGCTGTGTGTTGTATATGTGTTTATCTGTGTGTATATATGAATAGCTGTGTGTTGTATATGTATATATCTGTGTGTATATGAATAACTGTGTGTTGTATATGTGTATATCTGTGTGTCTAAGAATAGTTGTGTGCTGTATATGTGTCTATCTGTGTGTATATGAATAGCTGTGTGCTGTATATGTGTCTATCTGTGTGTATATGAATAGCTGTGTGCTGTATATGTGTATATCTGTGTGTACATGAATAGATGCATGTTGTATATGTGTATATCTGTGCGTATATGAATAGCTGTGTGCTGTATATGTGTATATTTGTGTGTATATGAGTAGCTGCGTGTTGCATATGTATATATGAATAGCTGTGTGTTGTATATGTGTCTATCTGTGTGTATATGAATAGCTGTGTGTTGTATATGTGTATATCTGTGTGTATATGAATAGCTGTGTGTTGTATATGTGTATATCTGTGTGTATAAGAATAGCTGTGTGTTGTATATGTGTATATCTGTATGTATAAGAATAGCTGTGTGTTGTATATGTGTTTATCTGTGTGTATATATGAATAGCTGTGTGTTGTATATGTATATATCTGTGTGTATATGAATAGCTGTGTGTTGTATATGTGTATATCTGTGTGTATAAGAATAGCTGTGTGTTGTATATGAGCATATCTGTGTGTATAAGAATAGCTGTGTGTTGTATATGTGTTTATCTGTGTGTATATATGAATAGCTGTGTGTTGTATATGTATATATCTGTGTGTATATGAATAGCTGTGTGTTGTATATGTGTATATCTGTGTGTCTAAGAATAGTTGTGTTCTGTATATGTGTCTATCTGTGTGTATATGAATAGCTGTGTGCTGTATATGTGTATATCTGTGTGTACATGAATAGATGCATGTTGTATATGTGTATATCTGTGCGTATATGAATAGCTGTGTGCTGTATATGTGTATATTTGTGTGTATATGAATAGCTGCGTGTTGCATATGTATATATGAATAGCTGTGTGTTGTATATGTATATATCTGTGTGTATATGAATAGCTGTGTTGTATATGTGTATATCTGTGTGTATAAGAATAGCTGTGTGCTGTATATGTGTCTATCTGTGTGTATATGAATAGCTGTGTGCTGTATATGTGTCTATCTGTGGAGATGAATAGCTGCCTGTTGTACACACAAAAAAGATGATACTATCAGTGTTCCCTTGGGTTGAGATGTAGGAGACAGGCAGAATATCTTTTTGAAAACTTTGCCTCTTAATCATGTGAAGTCTTTTGATGCCGCAACTGATTTCCCGTCGTGTCAATGCTGAAAGAT